>NC_079495.1:3654770-3894625 GCF_030052815.1 Hevea brasiliensis | reverse complement strand
TTTATAAATTTATTTTTAATTTTATATAAAATTTATCCACAACATATAAAATTATAAATGAGGTAGTAAACTATAAACAAATTAAAAAAGACATGATTTTAATTTGTACTTCCAAAATATATATAATTATATAAATTATTTAATTTTAATCAGAAAATAATTTTCTGACTATAGAATTTTAATAATTTTAACACCTATCTCATTATTTTTAGTGTTTTATTATAGCTATTATACAAAAATCCTATTATTTATATAAAAATACTAAAATATAAATATAGAAATATCATTATTGAACCATATATCCCATTACTATTTATATGCTATAAAAACTATTTCTATGTTTTAGTTCAATAAATCACATAAAAATATATTCATATAATAATTTAAAATAGAATGTTAATGGCACTAATTAAAAAAAAAATGGTGTTTACTACAGGAAGGACTCCCTGTTAATGAGCTTCTTCATGATAGAATCTCTCATCTATCGCTGGATTATCCTTTTTGTGGTGCCTCTGAATCTGTAAAGCATTTATTTTTTTCAATGTCCAAGGGTTTTAGAAATTTGGTTCCTCTCTCCTTTGAACTTGCGATCTGCTTTTATGGTGGGTAATATTTGTCGAGACTATTGGCATCATATCTATAGCTTCCTGCATTCTCAAAGCAATCAGCAACAGCTCATCCCTACGGTGGTTTTCCTACTGTGGCACATTTGGAAATCATGGAATGCTCTTATTTCCAGGAATCAAATTCTCCATCCCCAGCAAGTCATAGTGTTAGCTTTAAATCATCTAGAGGACTTCACTTCTGCTTATAGTGTTTCTTCCATGGATTCTGTTTTGGCACCTACAGTTGGTTTATCAGAACCTCAAGGTTGGAGTTCGCCACCTGAAGGTATTTTAAAAATTAATTTCGATGCTGCCTTCTCTTCTCACAACAACTCGGGGGCTATAGCAGCTATTTGTAGAGACCACCTAAACAATGTTATAGGTTGGTTGTGCAAACGCTTAAATGTTGTTCTTAACCCCTGGGCTTTAGAAACTTTGGCAGGTAAAGAAAAGCCATCAGTTGGGCTTACAACAGAGGTTTTCATTATGTTTGGTTTGAAGGGATGCTCTTTTAGTTATTCAAGCTTTGAATGGCTGTTCTCCTCCTCTACAAATCTCTAGTCTGATTGCTAACATCTTATGTTTTGCTGGTTTCTTTTCAGAAATTCGCTTTGGTTTTGTTAAATGAAATTGTAATAGAGCAGCTCATAGTATGGCCATCAAAGCTATGCATGATACACCTTTCACTTGTAATCAACGTATGCAAGTTAACTTTCTATCAGGCTATGTGCCTTGCTGAGCAATGACTTTTTCTTCCGACAAAAAAAAAATAATAATAAATTACCCCTAAAAAATATTATAAGATTACGTAAGTTATTTTTTAAAATTAATAAAATATTATTATACAGGTAAGTCAATGAAAAAAAATAAATTATAAGTGTATGAATGAAAATTTTAAACTAATGGGTATATTTATTGTCTCACTATAAAAAAAATAATTATAAAAAAAAATTAAAATATAAGTAAACAAAACTCTTAAAAAATAGATTTGAAACAAATTTAATATTATAAAAAAATTGCATGCAATATTATTTATCATTTTAATAAATAATATTTTATACATTCGTATTTTTTAAAGAGTTAATATTATATTATATTTTTTTATTCTATAACATTTAGATTAGTAATTAATTTAATATTTTGCGTTGTAATTATTAAAATATAAGAATTTTTAAACCATAAATATTTTTATTTTTTGAATTAATTAAAGTAACATCAAAGTTAATACTTTATAAGTAATTAAATTTAAAAATAAACTAATTGTAAATTTTTTGCACGTTGTACAAAGATTCGTATAATATAAATATGTATAATTTATTTTTAATATGGAAATTTTAAAATATTACTTATTTGACTATATTTATAAGGAGTTTTATTATAAATTTATTTTTTATAAAGTAAATTTTATTTTATTAATAATCATTATTAAATAAATTAATAAATTCAACAAAGTAAAAAAATAAAATAAGTTAAAAATAAAATAATAATAAAAGACACCTTGTTTATATATATTCTTGATCAACATTTTAAAATTTAAAAGGCTGAAATATTTTCTTATTCTTAAACAAAACTTCCATTAGCTGGTGAATTATAAATCCTTCAAACTTTTTTTTTTCCCATTTTTGCATTTCATTTTCTCTCCCTCTCTTTACTTATATTAAAGAATTAAAAGATAATAGAAATAAAGTCTAATAGAAAATCGTTGTAAAAAATATTATAAATCAATTAATTTAATATATAAAAATAAATAAATGTAATAATTCTTATATAATTTTTGAGAAAATTTGCTTTATATGCAATTTTAGAAAATTTTTATATTAATTAAATAGTAAACTTTAAAACCAATAGAAATTTTCTTTCAGAGTAAGTATAATAATACAGTAAAATTAAGAAAAAAATTTTAATATAATTTTTAATACTTATATATTTGAATAATTAGATAATAATATAAAATTTATTTAAATAAATAAAAATTTTGAAAAATGAGCATACAAATTTGATATGATGATATTTTTATTATATTTAAGATGAAATTAATTTTTTTTAAATGATTAATTATTTAAATAAAGTTTAAATGATTTCATGAATAGTATCTTTTAATTTTTAATAAATTTATGAATTATAATTTTTTACAAAAAATTAAAATTCATTTGAAAAATGACTCATTAATAAAAAAAAAAAACTTTAAGTAATTTTTATTCTATTTAAAATTTTAATTTGTTAAATTTATCATAATTATAAAAATTAGTGTTAATTTTATTCTATTAACTTAAATAGTCAGAATTTAAATGTAATTCTAATAATTTTATTAATGTTTTAAAAATTGTCTTTTCAATTTATTATACTAGAAAATAATTTGAGAATCTAAAAATATTTTATTTTTACTTTTAATGAATATAAACTAATTGATAATTAATTTATATGTAAAAAATAAATTTTAAGTTTAATTTAGTTAAAATCATATTTTTATCATATAAATAATTTCTTTAGAAAAAATTATATATTTATAATCAACAAAGTAATTATGACACTTAAATTGAAGGATTTTAATATTTCATTAAACCTTATCTATTATTAATATTTTTTAACGACAATTTTAATAAATAAAATAGTTTTTTATTAAACAAAATTAGAATTTTATATCCTTCAGCGCAAATATTTATTTAATTAATAGAATTATTATTAAAATAATATTAAAATTTTAATTTAAATTAATTATAATAATATTTAAAAGTCAAAATTATTTAAGCATCTAACAACAAATAATTCATCATTAAAAGTTATTAACAACAAATTAAATGCTGGCGATGAAAGCGACAAATGCTGTGTGTCACCAACATGTATTACTAGCAATATGTCGTTACAAAGACATTTTATTGGTTTAAGAATTAAATTAATTTTTAAAATTATAAAGATTTATAATTTTTGACATGGCATATTTGGAGATTAACTTATTGATTATCTTTTAATTTATTAAAAAATATTATCTTAGAACGTGTTAAAAAAGAAAAAAAAAAAAAATCTACAATGCTAATTCCTAAGCCACTCAGCAGTTTTATGCAGTTGTGCTGCTATAACAGCTTCGTCTCAGAATTGGCAAAGCCTTTCAAATTTTGCTAGAACAGAACCATAACAAATTCAAAATGGCTTCGATGTCCACCTGCTTCACTGTGTCCGCAAAATCTCGCATCCTACATTCTCATCCAATGGTCATTTCAAAACCCTCATTTCGCCTTAAACCTCCCGATTCTTTTACTAATATTCAACCACTTCATTCCTCCAGAATTCCTTTCAAATTTGCCAACTCTAGGGTTTCTGCGGCCTTCGTCAGGGCGAGCATTGATGTACCCGCCGGAATTAGGCCCGGAGGTGTCGTGGAGAGCGATAAATTGCCGGCTGATGTCAGGAAGCGAACGATGGAAGCTGTTGATGCTTGTGGAGGGAGGGTTACGATAGGGGATGTGGCTAGCAGGGCTGGACTTAACTTGAATCAAGCTCAAAAGGCTCTCCAGGCTGTTGCTGCTGATACCGATGGCTTTCTAGAGGTATCCATTTCATACTTCAGTTAAATTTCTTTCTTTCATTTTTGTTTTTTCTTCCTGCTCTTCTGCAAATTGGCAATTGGAAAAGAAAATTCAACTTGAGCAAAAACGCAGTGTTTCAGAATAGTCTCACTTGAAGCAATGATATCATAAAAATTTTGGTTCTTTACCTCAATACTGTAGTTTTTGCTAACTTTTCATTAAATTAGCAGAAGATGCTAATTCTAGCTTAAAGATAGCTGAGGTATTGAGGTTTGTGTGCGGTGCTTTTTCTAATGTAGCCATATCCCATATGTTAGATTTTATTCGTTTTGAATGCACAAAAGCAGCCATTCAATAATCTTGGAGAATCATTGATTTCCTTGGTTGTGTTTTAGGGTTTTAGGGATACCGGGGTATGCATTTCTAACAGTAGAGCAAAAAAAAAATAAAAAAAAGTGCTGGAACAAAATTAACGCTTATTCTCTCTCGTTCCTTAGATTTATTTAATATGATTTGATAGCTAATAAATCAATTTTATCTGTTGGAATTCATAGAGTTCCAGAAGAACTTATTCTTTATCTGTCCCTTCTGTTTTTTTGGCTCTTTGAAGTTTTTGATTTCATGAATGCAATTGTTTTCAAGATGGTCTAACAGGTTTCAGATGAAGGTGATGTGCTTTACGTTTTTCCTAAAGATTACCGCTCAAAGCTTACAGCAAAGTCATTTAGGATGAAAGTTGAACCGTTGTTTGATAAGGCGAAGGTAGTAAATACTGTTTTATTATCTTTGAATTTGAATCCTAGACTAATTTTAAATCATGTGTTTAACCATAGCATTTTACTCTCTATGCATAACAGGCCACTGCTGAATATCTTATTAGGGTATCCTTTGGAACAGCACTAATTGCTTCAATAGTTATTGTTTATACGACTATAATCGCTCTCCTTTCAAGTAGAAGGTAACAATCCTGGCTCTTGAATTGCAATACTCTTTGCCCTATATCTGAAGTAATATAAAAGATTGCTTTGTTATTATTCAAAACTCTTTGTGATGAAGAAAGTAGTGACAATAAAATTCTTGGTAACAGTGAAGAAGACCATCGTGGAAGACGTGGAGGCAGATCGTATGACTCAGGATTCACCTTTTACTTTAGTCCTACTGATCTATTTTGGTATATTCTTTGGACTGACATAATTCTTACTGGTTTTCCAGATTATTAGAAATCATAAATTGATGTTAATTAGTGCTGACTGCATTGGATTGCATGTATATCATATATAGTATTTGCCTGCATGCTTTACATGTTTGAGCCAGTCACACTCACTATTATGTGATTTTAGAATTTTTCTGCATTTGGTTAGGTATGCTTATTCTTTCTAGAGTTATGTAGTTCATAAGCATTTCTTTGGAGATAACATAAATATTAATTGTGGTTGACTGAGAATTTTCAGATGCATGTTTGCGTCATCAAGTGAATGTTGAAAACTTTGTGAACTTTCTGAAATTTTATCCTGTCATTCAAGTAACATTGGGATATCATTCTTGCTCTCCTGTATGTAAGTCTCCAGCTTCCAACTATTGACAAAGTGAAATTAAGAGAAATTTTAAGCAATTTTTTTTCCTTCAGGTACTGGGATCCATATTACTATAGGAGGCGACAAGTACAAAGAGATGATGATGGAAAGATGAACTTCATTGAATCTGTAAGCTACAAATCTGAATAATGTGCAATTCTTTCTACTGGCTATTTTTTTCTCTAAAGAAAATTAACTATTTATATTACTTTTTAGGTCTTCTCATTTGTGTTTGGGGATGGTGATCCTAACCAAGGAATTGAAGAAGAGAGGTGGAAGTTGGTAATACTTCAGCACTGAATTCAGTGGTCCGTAGCTTTAAACATTTCATTTCAGCTCATTGGTTGTACCTTTTGCTTCACTTGCTGTTAGGCGTTGACTTTCTCTTTCACTAAATTTTTTTTGACCCCACCACCTTTCTTCTCTTTGTTTTTTGTAGTTTATCTTTTGGGTTTTGTGTTCTATTTCATAGACTTGTTAAATATTATGCTTACTAATTTGACCATCTTGGGATTTTACCCAAATTTCTAAAGGTTATTTTAATCTTGTGAATCATTTTAATTGGATAACTTAATGATTTTTGGCATACTGGGTTTTATCCAGATCTATAAAGTCAGCTTATAGGTTTTGATTTACATTAGGTGTTGACTCATAATTTACTGTCATTCATTTTTCACCAAGTTGTCCAGCAGATAGTCAGACTGATTGGCAGCAAAAAAAAGTTGATGTGGATGAAGATGAGTATCATAGTAGCAATTGTAGGTTTCATCATTCACAAAAGCACACTTTTGAAGGGATATTGTTATTTATAACTCGTGGCTGATGAGATCCTGGTAGTAACATTTATTTGAAAAATTGTTGTTTAAACTGTGATCTTAGGATTGTTATTTTCGTTGTCATTCAGACTGCTACATTATCTCAATTACCCATGTGTAGTACTTTTTAATCATTTTCTTTGAGATACATTTGCAGATTGGACAATATATTTCATCCAATGGTGGTGTCGTCACAGCTGAAGAACTTGCACCATATCTTGATATACAGACTACTGAGCAAATTACAGTACTCTTTTTCCCTGTTTCTTTAAATATTATCTAGCTTGTCTTGACTCTTTAGTTTGTTGTTTTCGGTTGTCATATAAAACCAGTTTACAGTTTTTATTCTCTCAAATTAATACAGGTCTAGCTTATTATTGGTAGGAAATTAGGTGCTTATCTTTTGAAGAGCCAGTAAAAATAACTCCCTCTCCACTCCTCCTACACATTTATGTTTCCCTGCATTTTAATATCATATGAATTATGCAAATCAATAAGTTTTCCTATTATGAATTCAATAACTAGTTCCGTTTATTGGCTTTTAGAAAACCACAAGTACTCATCAAGTGGTCAATCTGGACTGTTAGTCACTATCAATATGAAAAGGCGCCAAGCTAATAACTTTTGAGAGGCTGGTGTTATTTCTTTTTTGTATGTGGATGTGTGTTCCTGATTAGGTTTCCCCCACCCTTGTGCATATGCAAGCAGAATTGTATTGAAATAAATCTGTTGTATTTATGCCTAGAATGTTACCTATCCTTATTTAATTTTGATTCTGATGCATGGACATATGTATGATATTATTACTTGAGCTTATAATCTGTACTGAACTTCTTATGGATCTTTTGAAGATTCACTCAATTAATTTTGATCCTGCATGATTGCTTTTGCTTTCTACAGCTGTTTTATATGACCTTATTTTTCCTGCTTGGTTTCAGAATGATGAGTCATATATTTTACCAGTTCTTCTACGATTTGATGGTCAGCCAGAAATTGATGAAGAGGTATGAAAAGTGATGTAATTAAACAAAGATGCCAAGTACGTTCTTCCAATTTTTCATGTTTGCATTTCATGAACCTGACAAATAAAACTTCTATTTTTTCTGTTGTATATCATTGACATCTGTGTTATAAGAGTGTGTCAGTGTCACCATGAAATGATGGTGTGTGTGTGTGTGTGTGTGTGTGTGTGTTTAATCCATTGAGGTATCTCAGATGCAAAGATTCTACTTACAGATTTAGCCAAATTGTTATTGTGTAGGGAAATATTCTGTACCGATTTCCTACACTTCAGCGTACAGCTTCTTCTCAGAGAAGTAGGAGAAAGGAATATGTAGGCAGGAGATGGGCGGATTGGGTTGGGATTGAGAAGTTTTTCAGGGAGAAAAAATGGCAATTCAGGTTCTTTATTTGCTTGGTTATGTCTCTAAATTAGTAAAATTGCTCTGAAGTAGAGCCCAATGATCCAAGTAGTTTTTATTTTGCAGTAAGACTGGTGCATCAGAGAAAGCAATGGTCATTGGATTGGGTGGGGCTAACCTGTTTGGAGTCATTATTCTGGGAGCCATGTTAAAGTATGATTCTCTTGAGATTGATTCTTGCTTTGATGTTTTACCTTTCATATATATGATATCTCCACCTCTATCTGGTTTTGAAGGGATATTGCTGTTACACCAAGTGGATTAATTAAATTTGTTTCTGGCATATTTCCTCTACTTCAGGTGTAGTTTCATGTTTCACTTTCCCACTGAATAAATGACATCATATTTGCCAATATTGTTGTATGAGTTTTTCCTTTTAAAAGTACAACAATCACTTTGCCTCTCCTCATTTTTTGTAAGTTCAGGTTAAAATTTATGAATCTTTTGACCAATGTAGAGTGACAAAAAAGTGTCTGGGTACATTAAGGTATCTATCAATTTATCTTAATCCATGAGCACTTATGGATTGGTTTCTTACGAATTTCTCTATTAAGCCCTAATGTCTCTATTATTCATTATCTTTATATGAGATGCAGTTGAATATTATTTAAGATTTTAAACTTATTATCTTGATTCTGAAAAGTCAGTAAATGATTTTAAGTTTTTTTTTTCCCCTAACGCAATTTAAGTTCTTTAGGCTTACTGCTAACTGATTGTGCAGTTCCTTGGGAACTATACTCTTGTATTGATTTATAAACTTGCTTGTGCCAGGCATTTATGCTGTAGCAATAAGAGTGAAACTTTAGGTGTTTTTGATGTTCTCAGTAATTTTTAGTTCTTTTATGGTTTGGTCTGATGTGATATCATGACTACAATGACTAAATTTTCAGATATATGCTGGTTCTTTCTTTGCTATTCCTTTGATCCGCTGGTTCCTCGTTCGCAAGAGGAATGCTGATATAGAGAAAAGAAATCAAGCAAGGGAACAAGTTGCTCGAACGCTTGAACTTCCTGATCCTTCACTAAAACAGAAGGTGTCACATTTTAATGCTTATTCTAAATTGTGCTTGCCCTTTTGTTGATTGTAAATAATGTGACAGACTTAAAGGTTATGCTTTGCCATTGGGTAGTTATGCGAAGTTATTATTCTAAATAATAAAACTTGTAATTACCCTAAGGCTTATTTTTTAATAACTTGTCATTACCAACTAGTTGGAGAGGATAAATAATCATCCTTGTTACATGACCCAACAATAAGAATCCTTTGGTGCACAATTTGTCTGCTGGTTTATGAAGAATGATCTCTTCATCTTACCACACATCATGCACAATGAAAAGCTGGGTGCCTCCTTTCTGACAAAGATGAGGAGATCCTCCTGAAAGTTTTGCATTCCTTCCCCTCTTTTAATTCCTTTAACCTCTTTTAGCATCTTTTGCCCATCTTTTCGGGGGATTAGCAGCACTTGAAAGGCTTAGTCCCAACACTACAGTTTTGCATATAAAACCCCAAGCAATCTATAAAGAGCAAAGAACTGGTTTTGGATATCAAAAACCTTTTCAATCCCTCTTTTATCTCTTTTATATGAAAACATGGTCTGCATTTCAGCTTTTCTGGCATGCCTATGTAATATGCACATTCAGGTTTTTGTATCTCATAAAAATGGTTGAATGGTAGTTAACTTAGTATATTAAAAAAAATTCATTCAACTGTTGGTGGGGTGAGGGGAGGAAAGGATATATGGTGAGTGTAGTCTCTGCATAATTATGTAACTAAGAAAATTTTCTTGTGAATATTTTGGTTATGGATATTCATGTTATCCTTGGAAGTTATTGCCGCTTGTGGTGGTGTCTTTTACTTTCATCATATTCTTGAAGGAGCTTGTGTTCAAGTTGTGCTTATTATACAGTAGTTATCTATAATTATGGCTTGTCAAGATGTTATTTTATATTTCTGGGTGCGCTTGCTATTATTTTAGCGTGTCACGTTTCTTTTAATGGAAGAAAAAATGGTTTGTTTAAATAAACTTCGTGAAGGGATAATTACTTCACTGTATTTCTTGTTCAGCTTCTGAGTGCTCGGGATATGGCCCAAAAGACAGTGATAGGGAAGGAGCGCATTGTCTATAGTACTGACAGGGACATAATTGAGCAAGATGTTGAGGCCCAAGAATGGGATAGGAGATTCCGAGAGATTGACAAGTCACAATGAGAGGCTTTTTGTTGGTAAATTTTGCATCATTATGTCTTGCATTACCATGAAGGGGCATCCAAGGGAGGATGGTTAGGGACTAGAGGTGGTGGTTGCCTCTTGCACGTGTATTTTTTGAAGATGTTCTTATAATGTATCAAAAATAAATAAATTAATTAATTAAGGACATGAACTTGGCGAGCAGTCTCCATGATGTGGAAAATATGGATTTTTCCAGCAATAACCTTTCCTTTCTTAGTACTATTACAAATTAGTTGCCATGTTTTTATTACAAAATGAATCAATTAGAATTCATACCCTAACCCCCCACCGCCCCCCCCCCCCCCCCCCCCCCCCGCCCCCCCCAAAACAAAAAAATAAAAAAAGGAATCTGTGGGAGTATGGCAGCAGATTATGGTGCGTTTTCACCTCCTCTCATTAATTGAAAACCATTTGTGTTTTCAGGAGTTGAACAAGCAGTATTCTTCTTTCAGAACATTGAAGCATCTCTAGCTCTACTTTTAATAAGTGAAGATCGATTGGAAGCACTTATTCATCATTGGTAAAACTTGCCATGGCATTCTTGTATGGTCACTTGACATTGCAGCAGGGATAAAAATGACTTGTACAGTTGCCCTTGTCTTGATTTACAAATTTCAAGTATCAAAGAGGACATATGTATTTTGCTGGGAAATTCGCAACACTTCCCATCATATTTAACTTATCCAAGCTACTCATCTCAACTCTCCTCTCATATGGTGAATGTGAAATGAACTCCTCACCAGGTGCTTCACTCATTGATTCTGCGTCTTTTTCTTTTCTTTTCCTCTCTAGTGTAGACTACTTTTTATTGTACCATATTACGTTTAATACAGAAAAATCTTACTCGATTATAGTTTTAGATATATGCCATTTCAGCAGTTAAAATTTGTGGAAGACAGCCTCAATACAAACCAGATCTTCTGGGATTTATATTGCCCTTAGCAAAGAAATTCCTTTTCATATATTTTTCATAAATAGGAAGGTGACGAAATAGATTACTCATCTAAGAGTTCTCCTCAGATAACTCCAACAATTAATAGTAACAGTTAGACATGTGCATCTGTTAAATTATTCCTGACCTGATTGTGAGCTAGAAAGTTCAATTCTTTGTTATTGTGGAACGAGTTTTTAGTGTCATAATATTACTGAAATTTCGGTAACATTTCCCGCAAAAGAATGACGAAAATAGGAGTTTTGGGGTGTGCAATTTCGATTCTTAGAAAGAACTGATATCTGTTTTTTTTTTTTTTTTCATTTTTTAATCATAATTGAAATTCTGTTAAACCTAAAACTAAAATCTCAGTTCGATTCTAACTATTTTCAACTCAAATTTTGATTCTAAATTCAACTTTATTTCAATTTGATTTTAATTCTAGTTTTAATTTTATTTCAATTTAATATATATATATTAAAACCCCAGGAATCCTACATACTCATAATCTCGATTTTAAAAGTGAAAAACATTTCTGCTACAAAGTATGCCAAGATGCTACTGTCAAGGGGAGAACAACATAATAAAGTTTTTCCATATATTTAAATACATCTTACAATTTAAATATTTTCATTAGTAGTGAGAATATTACAAGACCATGGAATTATTTACTCAGTTCATTAAAATTTTCAACTGGAGTGAATATGGTTAAGCTCCCAAGCAAAATCTCGATGTGGAGAGTTCGTACATTTAATTGTTTTTTTCCAGCGGTTGATGCTTCATCTCCATGAATAATTTGCAGAACTTACAGCAAATTTCCAGTTTCAAGCAATCCGGGACACCAGTATACCTGCAAAATAAGTGTCATTTAACATGATATAAGACTCAGGAGGTGAGTATCCAATGCTCAGGAGTCGGGAGGTGACACTAAAAAATTCTTCTATTATCCTCCAAAATTAAACATACAGAATCAACTCTTTTTCGACATTGATTATTGAGTTATAAAGCAAATCCAACATCTGCAAGTAAAATGGCAGGAGCATTTTGTCATCAGACAACTTTTAGCTAAGTAGATTGATCATTAATAATTTTATTTCAAGATAGAATCCAGTAATAAATAAAATCATGCTATACGAACGTCACAAGTATTATCCAATGGCCAATTGAGGCTGCAGCAGGCAAGCTTGAATAATGCAAGGTTGTTGAGACATTGCAGGAACAGATATGACAGAGAAGCAAGAAAAGAAAAGGGATAAAGCAGTTCATTTTTTTTCTTCCTTTTTCCTTTTTTTTTTCCTCTCTCTCTCTCTCTCTCTCTCTCTCTCTCTCTCTCTCTCTCTAATAACCAATAAACTCATTGACAAAAAGGCATATGTTTTCCAGCACACAAGAAAGACAAAAGTAGTAAGAGACCTCAGGAGTTCCATAAATTTAAATAGATCTTCCAAATTGTTAACAGAGTCCATAGTCAAGCAACTTAACTAATAACAAGTAAGGCGAAGAGCGCATAGATCATATACAAGCTTGCAAATTGCATGTTGTGCAGGTCTAATTAACTTTACCAATAGCAATAATAATAAATGTACAATAGAATAGACAATTCATCTAAATATATAAAAAAATACTTATCAATTGGATCTGATTTGATTTTTAATTTTTATATATCTTGAAAAAGTGTGGGAAGCGGTAAGTTTTATGTTCAACTCTCTCCATCTACAATTTTCTAAGTTTTTATCATTATAAGAAGTGAAAGTTTCAAAGTCTAACAATCTCTTTTGCTTTTAAAAATTTTCGTATGAGAGTGGATGGAAGTATGAACTTAACAATTTGCAAATCCCTCATTGATACTCAAAAGGGATAGATAAATAAAAGAAATTGACTATAAAGCATATTCATATAATTAACTAAAGATTTTATTTATGATATTTTAATGTCAAAATTCATTACTTAAATACTATAATATAGGCAAATCCACTATTAATTATGTCAAATTTTACAAATTTATATAATCTTTAATTTCTTAAATAAAACATATCAACTCCTCAATTTCATAGTTTCATATTCCTTCAATTAGCTTCTTTTCTCAATAAAATTCATACAACAATTTCTTTTGTTTAATTTATTTATGAAATACTTTGTTTCATTTCTAACCTAAACAATTATAGATCTTGTAGCCTCTCAAAAAGAAAAAAAAAGGATTCAAAATAAACTCTCTAATTTAGTAATTATTTTTAAAAACATATTAAAGAAGCCCATCCGTCATGCTATTTAAAAGTCATTAAAAAAAATCTAAATTGGTTAAAAGAAATCAAGAAGATTTCAAACGGAAAAGTTATTACTATATTATGTAGGGCCCAAAGGACCCACCTGTAGAAAGGTGGCCAATGTTCTAATTGCCCTGTTCTTAGACACTTATACCATTTATGTCCCTCAATCTTTAAGTGTTAAAATTATGCTCTCTTTCCCCATTATACCAGAGCTGAACTGAAAATTGACTCACATCAGGGTACTGTTCTTGAAACAATGATTGGATGATGAGTTTTAGTATTTATAATAAACACAGCCTGACATTTATAAGATCTAGTGACAAACATTTCATGCACACTATCCAAGACAAACTCAAATTTTAGGGGCTCCAGTACAGGTAATATTGAATTGATAAAGATAGAAAGATCATCATTTTCCAGTTAATGTAGTAAACACTTTAAATTTAACATCAAATGCATAGGCATCACCACAAATGGTAATAGGAGATAAGAAAATTAATAGAACAACGAATGCAAGGGTGATTTACTTACCCAAAAATATGAGTGCAAAGATTATCGTGAATATCATTTGAATTGTGTGTCGATTAATTGGAAGATGAAAGGGAAATATTTGATATCTTGCTCCCAGGCTGCTAAACAGGACCATTAGATTTGCTCGAACTCTAGAGAATAATCCTTCCAAGCTGCTACTTCTATATCCTAACCGTGGTCCCACACATTGACCCTGTCAGAGAAGCAAGCTGATTAGAATCTACTTCTCTTATATATCAGATGGTAAAGCATCATTGCCTGATTTATTCTGGCTACCAATACATGCAGCTCTTTTATTATAATATAGATTATCCAAATACCTGTGCAGAAGCGCTAACATCAGTGTATCTCGTGGATTGCCTTTGTTCTTCCCCATCTTTCAATCTCTTTATATAGCTCTTAGTGACCCTGCTCCCGCTCATAGCCCACAGATTGTTCAAGAATCTAAAGTTCATTCTGCCCTGGAACGCCCTAAATTTCTTTTCGCAGAAAACACTTTTAGATGTGGCATCATTTGCTTCCAGGTCCCAATTGCCAGTATCGTCTTGCCTGTTACAAGAGATCTCTTGCATATCTGAGCTTAATCTTGTAGGGAAAGGAGAATCCATCTTTCTTAGGTATTTTTCCTTTACAGAGTGATGGTCTGCATGTACATCTCCGTTCATTTTTAAATTCTTGAATTCTATGTTACCGTGCTCAACAATTTCATCATCTTTTAAACTAGATGATGAAGTCCGATCAAGGAATCTTCTCAAAATGCTACTATCTTCCATGTCATGATGATTTGAATGTTCAGTGGTATTTCCTCCAATAAGAAATAAAGCTAACCCATCTCTATCTTGTTCATTTAAATTAATCCATTCAGAATTTTTCATGGAATCTCCCATAGATGGGCCATCCACACTTGTCTCGACGTGATTTATTTGCTCCCTAATGGCTCTAATAAACTGACAATGCCTAGAAATAACATCTTCCTTAGATCGAGATTTGTCTTGCATAGCTGATGAGTTGACAGCTCTTTCAAAATCTTCCAACTGATCAGAAAACAACCAGATCAGCCAACTAGAAGAGTAAAACTAATATTCTAGTGTCAACATTGACAAATACCTGCCATTTTGCAGTTTCAAGTATGGTTGCAAGATCTCGCTTGTGATTTTCTATTGACATAAGCAGCCTTGGGTCGGGATGGTCACCTTGAACAAGATTTTGGTCATGCAAGAGGAGGCGAAAAAGCGAATCCATCCTAAAAATTATTAACGATCTTGAAGTTAAAATGATTAAAAAATGTATCAAGTATCCCAAATATAAGGGCCAAAATCATTCAACACCATACATAATAAGATTACGAACAAAGTTAACACTATTTCTCATCTTCCTAGTTCTAAACAAAGTACCATTTCAATAACCCAGCAAAAGTACTTCTACAACCTACCGAAAAAGGCGAAGGAAATTCAAGATCTGATATGATGTCTTGCCATTTAGAATTGCTTCAAGTGCAATTGCTTTAAAATAAATGTAAAAATCATGAACAATATCATATCTTGCATGATTAACATAAATATTGCTATTTAATCTTTACTGCTTACACTCATATTAACCAACTAATTTGAAGGGAAAGTCATATAAGAGTATGACTTGACCAGCTACCATATGTGACAGAAATGTTGGATGGTGAAAAACACCAGAAACACAATATTAGCAAGGTGAGGGAAAGAAAGAGAGAGAATCCAAAGATAGATACTTGAAAATAAAAGAATGGATGCACAAGGAATAAATACATTTGCAAGAAGGTGAAAGTAGGATCTATTGAGGAAAAGTAGAAGAGAAAAAGTTTGATATAGACTGGGAATATGCATCAATATAAAAGGTTGAGCATGTGAAAGATGTAGCCTATAGAAGGTAAGAAGTGGGATAGACCCCGGATGACATGAGGAAAATTCGTCAAAGCAAGATCTTTCTGAAACAGTAGCCCTAAACCAGGTGAAATGGTGGAAAACGATCCATATAGATATAGTTAACCCAACCAGTTTGAGATCCACACTTAGTTGAATTGAGTCGCTTACTATCATATTAAGCTACTGAAATACAAACTCACACACAAGTATGCAGAAACATCAATGTAAGCTCAAGCTCCAAGACTACATAAACCCAAAGAGAACCATTTGTCCCAACAGATAAAAATAATAGATAAAAATATAGTGAAAAAAAAAGAAAAGAAAAAGCTACAATAGGCAGGTAAAGAAACACCAACCAATCTTTCATCATAAAACACAATTTCAACAAAAACCCAGAAACCAATTCATTAAATAACATTTTACAAAATAATAAAAAAGAAATGTTGTTTGCTGCTCTTCATCAAGTACGCAAAACCAAAGGCAACATTTTCATTCTTTGGAGGAAAACAACGAAAAGTACTTCAAACAATTCTCGAATCTAACCTGTCTGCAGAATCCTGAACCACTTCAGCTGCTGAGAACAGAGGGTCCGATTCCCATTGGTGCAAACTTGATGCCATCTTGCAGGTCTCAAGGAACCCAACATAAAATATATATATTCACAAAAAGGTTTCGCCTTCAAATAAAAGCAGATAACATTACACAAATGGGTTTAACGGAACCCAACCAAAAAGTTTTTGGAATATATGCAATGATTAGTAGAATTCGAATTCAACCAATACATATAGAATTGAGATTTATTGAAAATGAACATGAAAATAAAAATAAATTTGTTCCCGTTTTCACTCTGACCTCTTAATTAGGAGAAAATTGGAAACCCCTTTTATACAGTAGAGTGCATAGATAAAAGGATTTAGAACTGCAGAAAGAGAATTAAGCAAATGAATTTTAGGTTTTACAGAGGAAGAAGAAGAAAGTTGGTGCGAAAAAGCGAGCCCAATGAAGGAGAAGCAGAGATAAGGGCTTTTTGGTCATTCCACGATTTACAGACAAAGGTAAAGGTCCGGTGTGAAATTCATGCAGTAACTAATGTATGACTTCTTTTTCCCATATTACAGCCTGGAAATATCATCAAATAATTTTCATCCATTATATAGTAAATTTTTTATTTAATTGCAAATAAAATATTACCTGGAAAAAAAAATAAAATATTAAATTTTCTAATTTTATCGCGATCATATGTATTATTTTTAAATTTGAACGAAACTGACAACAGTATGCGCTACCGAATTGCCATTTTTTGGCACAAATTGCAAGCTGGAAGTTCTAAAAACACAAGGCAAGCTGGAGAACCTCTTCCACAAGCAGCCTGTGACTCATAAATGGGTCAGAGTATCAACTATGAATTTGCTATCTGACTCAACAACTACATCTCTGATGCTGCAATCAACACAAATTTCCAAGACCATTTCCAATTGCTATCTTGGATATTCAAGTCAGTTATACAAACAAATATAGGAATATGATGCAAAGAAGCATTGGAGGCTCAGAGCCTATTGAGAAAGAAAGATTTGGTAGTCAAGGGCCTTGCTTATAATGGTACATTATAAATTATTGTCTGGAATATTCCAAAAATAAAAAAAAACACTGCTCCCCACTTGTAAGGAAGTAAAATGAAATGATGGCATTGGGCAGAAAAAGGCATGTATAGCTAGACATGAGATGCAACTAAGCTAACCTTTTGACTGCATTTGTTTTCGTAAATCTTTAAGAGGGCCATAACCTTTCTCTTTAATCCTCTCTTTGCTACAGCTACAACTACTAGTGTTCAAATTTGTACCACAATTGAGGCACAGACCTTTGCAACTTGGGTCACATATTGCATTTATGCTAATTTCTACATGTACTAGGTCTCTTATGTGCTTTGAAATATCGATTTCCTTTTCTTCAGGAGGAAAGTACAACCTGTCATCCCAATCAATTGAAGCATCATCATCATCCTCTTCTTCCATGCTGCTTGCCATAGAAGACTTAAATTTGTCTTTACCAAAGATCACTCCCATATTGATAATCTCTGGTTCTTCAATGGGTTCCTCGGTCAGTAATATAGAGAAGTTGGAATATATGCTCTTGGCAGTTGGTTCACCACACCTTCAACACCAAATTACCACACATTTAGGTTCGATTCTAAAAAAAATAAGCATGAAGTATGAAAATTACTTAGTTTCATTAGTAGCTATAAATAAAGTTCTACATGGATAGTGCAATATAAGCAAATGCAGGAAAGAATGACAAAATATATGAGTAACATCATTTTATGGTATTCTAATATTAATTTGACATATGCAACAAGCAACATCCATTTTAAAATTTTTTTTTTCATTTTTCTCTCTTTTTCTTAGTTATTTTCAATAATCTCAATTGATAACCAAACAATTCCTGAACTGATGTTCTCACTTGTGTAGCATGAGTTGCACACTAGTTCTCCATAAGGAATTCTTTTTTTTTTTTTCTTTTTTTAACAAGAGAGAGAAACAGGGAGAGAGATAAAAACTGGAAATGTAATGTTTTCATGAAAAAAAGAGAAAACAAAAAATGATATGTGGCTAAATTAATCAGGTGCACTACAAGTCTGCACCCTTTCCTAGCAATCATCGAGCTAAATTATATATAAAAATACTAAATAGGAGCACAGAAGGAAGGATCAGAAAATAAAATACCGGTTGCTACCTAAAGTGATAACAGTCTTAATGATCCCATCAAGCCTCAACTTTTGCTTCTTCTTGGTCACATCAACGGAGATCTGAACAGGAATTCCAAGTGGATAATCCTTCACGGCTTTTGTGACACGTAATCCCAAAACTGAAGCCCTTGATTTTGAAATATCAGTTGAAAGATTTTCTAATCCCAACCTCTCCAAGGTTGTACAGTATTCTATATGCGAGATTGAAGGGTTTCTCCTGTAAATAACTGCACCATCCCATGGTGACCCCACATCTTCAGGGTCTTCTTGCTCTTGATCTTCCCAATCAAAAGATACATCAGTGAACTTCTGATTGTCAGGGCCCATGGAATCTCTTGCAGCAAAGTTTTGAATACTGAGTGAATTGTTTCTAAAGATTTTACATATGCCCACCATACTAGCCCATGAACATTTGTAGTGAACAATGGAAAAGCTGGAATTTGAAGAATAATTTTTCTGACGTACCAAATTGTGTACTTTGTATCGGTTAACAACTGAGGTTGGAGCTATTGAGGATGTGAAGAGCACAAAAGACATCTTTGTTTCCTTAAATCACCTAAGAGGTTTTGTATCAGCTATGTCAAAGAATAGTCTATTTCCCACCTGTCTCGTCTGCCTTGCAAACTCAATGGTGCTAGAGGCCTTTTCAAGTAATGGTAGAAAATACTAATTTGATTAAGTTCTTTTGAGAATATTGCAAAGGAATAGAATCTTCGGGTATATGAGAAAAAATGCTCAAGTACAACAGCAATGCAACTTCAATATTATACAAGTCTTGCCAACTAAAACCTGCAAAAACAAAGCTATGTAAACCAAAAGTAATGAGATGAAAACAAAATACTTTTCTACACAATCTACTAAACATATTACTGAAAGATCTTTTTGTCTGTCAGGAAAACTTAAAGACGTTGTATAATTTGTATTGGCATTTGAGAGGGAATAACACACAACAATAATGCCGATCACTATTTTGCTTCTAAATATACTTCACTGCTCATTAGAAATCAAACTCGAGTTCATAAGCAACCTATGTAAATTTCAAAAACATAAAACTCATAGTGGAAGTTCATTCTTCTGGACTAAAACCCTGAAGCCCCACTATTTTGAGTTTGATTTTTATCTTCTAAGTTCACACACGCACAACCAGCTGGCTTCCTCAAAAATTTTCTAAAATGACATACACATATCAAGAGTTCCAACAACGCAGAAAAGTAAGAACAATAGTGAAAACCCAATCAAGCCAATCAAAAACCCAATTCAATCCCAGTTCCCATAGACCAAATTCAATAACAAAATCACAAAGGGGAATCTACTAGTCATGATAACAATAAGAAAAGAGACATTATTTAAAGAGTTACACCGAAGAAGAAGCCTTAAAAAGCTCGAACCTTGCATATGTCTCTATTCTGTTCTCAGATGCAGGCCTTAAGCACCTATTCCTCTTCGCATTCAGTGTGCAAGAAACGTTCAGATAAGCTATCCATGAGAGATGAGCCATCCGCTGGAAGTCGGGGTGTGCAGTTTCGTTTTAAAACCGAAACCGAACGAACCGATTATGATTAAATCGGTTCAATCGGTTTTTTTTTAAATTTCGGTTCGATTTTCGATTTTTTTAATAATTTTAAATTTTTCGATTCGATCGATTTCATTTAAAACAAAAAAAAAATAAAAAAAACCGAAATTAATATATATATTAATAAATAAATCGAATAAATAAAAATCAATCGAATAAAAAAATATCAACTGAAAAAAAAAAATAAAACTTGGTTTTTTTTTTTTTTTTTTTTTTTTTATTTTTTTTTTATTTTATTTATTTTTATTTAATTTTAAATAATAAATAAATTATTGAAAATTAATTTTGACCAATTTTATCAAATTTTCTTATCAATCATTTTTCTCTTTTTTATCAATTCTTTTTCGATTTTTTTTTTTTTTTTTTTTTTTTCTTCATTTTTACCTTCCGTCGGCTCGGAGCAAACTAGCTGGAAGTAATGAGAGGGAAAAATAGAGATGAGTAAATTTATAGCCATCATCCCTGTAGTTTGTCCCCCATTTCACTTTTATCATTTAATTTTAATTTATTATTAAAAAGATTTCTAAATTTTAACTTTATTTCATAAAAATTTTCTTTAATTTATAATAGTAAATTTTTAAATAAAATTACTAAAAAATACTGAAATTATATTTATAAATATTACATTGTAATTTAAATTAATTTTTAATATAAAAATTTATTATTATAAGTTAGAAATATTTTTTATGAAATAAAATTAAAATTTAAAAATTTTTTAATAATAAATTAAAATTAAAAAACAAAAATAAAATATGAAATAAAATTCAAGAACAAATCACAAAAATTACCTGTAAAATCTATCTACTATACTATTGAAAGATTTTATAATTAAATAGGAAGACAAAATATATATTGAGCTAATAATAACCACATGATTTAAATATTTCTTAATATTATTAAGTCTTTTTTTTTTTTTTTTTGAAATTTTAGTAAGTGTAACAATAAGAAAAATAGAAAAATTAGATAAAACCCATTAGGTTGTTATAATATATTATATTTTGATTTCCAATGTCAAAACTAATTAAATTTATTATTTTATTATAATTATTATATATTAAATATAAGATTGAAGGATTAAAATATTTTATAATAGGGAAAACTTTTTTGCCTGAATTATATCAAAATTAATATATATAATTTTTAATTTTAAAATAATTTAATCGCTATATTTTAACTCTGTTAAATTAAAATTCTATTTGTTCATATAGTTTTAGATCAACAGTTTAATCTCTATATTTTAATCTCAAAAATATTTGATTTTTAACATAATTCAAGAATAAAAAAGTAATTTTTATTTAAGAATATTTAATTATTTATCAAACAATTGAACAAAAATTGTACAGAGAGTTCTTTACACTATGTTTGGAAACTTTGTCAGAAAGAAAAAAAAAATAAATGAGAGAAAATAGGGAAGGAAAATAAAAATAATTTTGAAGTTATTTTCCTCTTCTTGTTTGGATATTAGGGAGAAAATAAGGAGGGAAAGTTACTTTTTAAATAGTAAAATATTTATTTTGTCCTTTTTATTTGAAATTAAAGTAAATAATTATAGGAATAAAAAAGTAATTTTATTTATTTTCCACCTACTTTTTCTCTAAAATGGAGATAAAATAAATAGTGACACTTATTTGTTATAATCCACCCTTTTTTTTCTATTATTCTCAATTTTTCCTCATTCCCAAATATGAGTGAAGAAAAAATATTTTTATTTTTCTTCATAATTTTCTTTCCTCTCTTATTTTCCTCCGATCCAAACATAGCCTTAATTTAATAAAGTCAAAATACATATACTAAATCATTAATTTTTGAAAATGGAGAACATATTTATTAATTTTGATATAATCTAAAGATGAAAAAGTAATTTATCCTTTATAATATAATAATTTAAATATTAAAATATTATTAAGTTTTAAAATTGTGAAACTCGCAATGTGATTCAAATTAAAATGTAATAAGAAAATACTATAGTTTCATAACCAAGAATTAAAGCATGCATAAAAGCTTCAACAAATTTCTTGGAGCATTACAAAAAAATTTGGGTCCTAAAATAACCTTCACAAGAGAGATGTAACATCTAGTTTTTCCATGTTATCTTGCAAACAGAAAACAGCGAAGATGAAATTGAAAGGAAGAAACTTGAGGTGATTAGCTTGCTTGCTTGAAATCATTGACAATGAAACTGAAGTTCCACTTGGAAAAGAGGACTTCAAAAAACTTGGCAATATTTGTTAATCTTTAATCACATTCAGCTGTTGTCTAGCAGTTTCCAATTCCCATTGCCATTTGCCGACAAGGCCTGCATGCTTGCAATTAAGTTATTGCTTTTCTCTCTCCGTGGCTATGTGTTCCAATTTTAATTGTATGAATGTTGAAACACTCCACCACTGCTGCAGAATTCAAGCAATTCAATATGTTGAGAGAAGGTCAGTAAAATGGGAGAGTCTTTTCTTTAGGCTTGATCAGAAATCACAATGGGCTGATTCTTGGTTACCCTGCAAACTAAGAAGTTTTAACATAACATCTAAATTTCATTCAACTATGATATAGTGTACAGTAACAAGAAGAAGAAAGTTCGTAGCATCTGGAGCTTCTTCAGTCCATCAATGTGACTAACTTCAAATTCGAAACTTTAATCTCGTTACAATCTATCCATCATCAGACATTATAGATCAGCAACATCACGAAGGAAGATTAATCTTAATAGCAGAGGAATGAAAAAGGGTACAATATCTTAGAACTCTTCAAGGAAAAACATCAAAAAACTGACTCCCTTTTAACATTCATTTGAATTAATTTCCCAATAATGAACTGTCAGCTTCTTCAAAATCATTGCACTATTTAGTATTTACCATACTAACAGAAACATATAATATCATTTCTGTAAAACGTATCGCCAATACAACCTACCACATATTGATAATACATTCACAAATGTTGATTCTGTAAAACATATCACCAAAAATGTAGTTCTCAGCTGAAATACTTCACCATCTGAATTTCTTTTTGCTTGAATCCATACTTCTCATAAAATGCTTTGTTCTCAATGCTGCAATCAAGAATCACCTTGTAGCACCCCATTGAATGTGCATGATCTGTTAGGAACCCAATAATTTTCTTCCCCAGTTGTCGCCCCCGAGCCGTAGAATCAACCACAACATCTTCAATATGCCCAACTTTGCCACAATTTCTTATGAATTTCCTTTCAATAAACACACTCCCAGTTGCAATAATCTTCCCAGATTGATCATCTTCAATCACACAAACAATATGGTCATTGCCATAAGAGTTGATCTCTTGAAATCGCTCTTCAAATTTCTTTTCTGATATAGAATCACATACAGTTAGTTGTTGCAATAACTCTATAAAACCTTTGCTTTTGTCTGATTTCTCCAACTTCCGAACTTGAAGCTTCAGCTCTCCAATCAAAGAGTTACTACTGTCCATCTTTTTCCAATATAGCTTCAATTTTCTACATAAAGAACAACAACATGTTAACACTTTAAGTATTTATGAAAAATAACAACCTGACTAGCTATCCTATTTATGGAAAAATAAAAACCATTTTCAAATTAGAGTTTCCATAGTAAATGATAACTTCATGAATTTTTTTTTATGCATTCAGTAAGTGCTTAAGCTAGGCAAGAACATCAAATTATAGCATTACACGAGGCCCAAACCAGCCAAAGTCTAAAACTTAGGCTTAACTGATCCAAGAACAAATGAATCCAGATGTCATTCATGAGATTCAGATAAATCCCACAAAGGCAGCACATAAATTGAAATTCTACTCATAAAGATTGAATTCTATAAACAAGCCCTATAAGTTCAGAAATGAAATGAAAGAAAATGTCAACAGCTTCAAATGAAGTACTCAAGTTAACAGAAAAAAAAAGGAGAAAAAAAAAGGATCTCTGTGCAGTGTGTGCACGTCCACATAATGCTTCAGCACCAGCACTAAATCTCTGGGCTCAAATCAAGAAATAAAATAGTTTACTCTCCTGTAAGACAAATTGAGATTTGAGTTAGTTCACCCATTTCTAAACCTCCTTACCTTTATTTACACCTCCTTCGCCATCATCCAAACAGAGGCTAAAAAATTACCACCCTTTGGCAATTAGCATCAAACATATAATGTGTCCATTCAAATAAAGGGGTAAAGGAATTTATGCTAATATTGCTACTTTGAACAAGAATAATCAAGTCAAATAGTCCTAATCTATAAACTTTCAAACTCAAAAACAATTCATTACTTGCTAACTACAACAACAAAGAAATTATTTCCCTTCTCAATAAATAAATGCAAACCAGCAGAAATGCCAACCTCCTAGCAGAAATACACTACTTTACAAATCAACCAACCCCAAACCAAGCAAAAATTATACTGACAAATAAAAGAATATATATATATATATATATATATATATATATATATATATATATATATATATATATATTAGTTGTATTAACAGGAACTGATCTGCAATTCACAGGTCCATACCATGTTCTTGCAAAGTAACACATTTTTCCGTCTTCCACAAAATGGGTATGTGGTTGGTAACCGTATTGTCGCTTTTAGCTGCTTTTAGTGTCGCCTAAGATGAAAAAGAGCGCCTAGCTCAACTCACAACGATCCGCCCTACACGGTCCAGATTTTGCAGATTGAAGCTCAAGTATCCATGGATTCAAACCTCTTTGATTCACCACATGCTCTTGTTTTCCATATAACTTTCCTTGATGCTCGACGACACCAATTATAAGGGTTACAAGCTTCAATCGAAAATTGGAAGGGTATATCGGTGGCTTCCGATCCCCACTTTGAAAGAGGGCAATAAGCAAGCAACAACTTGCCATTATTTTCTTTGGAGTTAATTAAAAAAAAATTAAATTTTGTCAATTTTTATAATTAAATTTTAAAATTTAAATAATTATTAATTAGATTGATGTCTCGGCCCAACTTCCAATTGAAAGTTTCAAGTCAGTTATTAATAACACAAAAATTTTATTAAATTTTATAATTAAATCATAAAATTTATATAATTATTAATTAAATTTTTATATTTAAAATATAATTAATTTTAATTATAAAAATTTATCAAATATCATAATTTTTTAATAAGTTAAATTTATTTTTAAACAATTTTAAAGATATATATTCCTTTAACTTAATATATTTAAAATAAATAGCTTTCCAATTGAATACATTATTTTTTATTTATTTTTTAAATAAAATATAACATATTTAATGTTAATTTTTTTTAATTTTATCTCTTGCTTAAAAAATTTACATTGATTAAGTAAACTAAATATATATATAAATTGAATAATAAATTAAAAAAATATAACATGTAAATAAATAGAAATTAATTGATAAAAAATAATAAAATAAAATAAAATAAGATAAAATAAAAAATTTTAACATTGATTAACTTTTAAGCATAAATTTTATATATTTATTGACTCTCAGGTATCATATTGTCTTATTATGTAAATTTTTAAATTAATTTTTAAGATTATAATTAAATAATAAAAAATAATTTATTTTTTCTTAAGCGAGTTAAAGAAAAATTCCATATAAAATTATAGGAGCACATGACGTGGCCCGTGGGTGTGGTGCGCAGCCGTTTGTCAATCACGAGCCTCCTTCCTTTCTCTCTCATCAGTTCCAGATTCCAGGTCTAAAAGAAGAACCCAGAAACCAACCATACCTACAATGGTACTGTATTACTGAAATAAACCCAAAAAAGCCATGTTGAGATCATCGTTAATTCATCGCATAACACCCTTCTTAACCACTCGGATTCGCCGTAATCACAGGATGCTAAGCTCCTCTTCTGCACTTCGCGAAGCTTCTTCTCCTTCAACTTCCCCTTCCCCTTCCCCTTCTCTCGATGAAGCTATTCACCTAACTGACAATTGCGTTCGGGTAATTTTATACAATCATTGAATTTATGATTCCTTTGGCTATTTTGCTATCTGGGTTTTTTTTGTTTGATCTCTCGTGTATTTCTTATTTATTTTCCCTTTTTTTTTTGCTATTTTGGGTCCGGAGAGGAACGTCAAAGAGAACACGAGTTTAAATTACAGCTGAACGATTATAAGTTTTCTCTATCCTGGGGTTTATTGCTTTTGCTATTTTGGCTTAATTCTTCATATTCGAAAAGGAAATGAATTTAATTTCTTATTTTCTTTCTCAATCTTTGATCGTATTGGAATTGCTCCACCTAAGGATTCGAAGTTTAGATATATAACAGATGGTTGATTCTTCTGATTATGAAGTTCCATTTAATGTTTATGTTAGTTAAGTAGTTTCATCATGGGAAATTCTTTCTGTAGCTGAAAGGGAATATTTCATGAATTGGTGCTGGCTCATTTTTCTTTCTAGCATGAGCTTTAGCTGTTATCTTGATTACGTAGAGGGTTTCATGGGAGTTGAATTCTATTACATATGCAAACTTGCGAAGCTTGTGTTTTTATTATTATATATCTAGCTTTTCCATTAAGTTGAGGGTTGCCTTGCAGAGGATGAAAGAACTGCAAGCCAGTGAAGGATTGGCTGAGGAAAAAATGCTTCGCTTGGGGGTGGAAACTGGTGGATGTTCTGGTTTCCAATATGTATTTGACTTGGACAGTACAATCAGCCCAGATGACAGGTTTTTATTTCTGTCTGTGCGCTCTGTTGCTTTTCAGTTTCTTCTCTTTGAACAGGAAAGATGTTGATGCCTAGTTTTCTTAAAATTTATCTGGAATTGCCTATTGTTGTAGAGTTTTTGAGAGAGCTGGAGTCAAATTGGTTGTTGATAATATTTCATATGATTTTGTGAAAGGGGCAACAGTTGACTATGTTGAAGAGCTGATTCGTTCTGCTTTCCTAGTAAGTTGTTTTATCTTGCCTGCTGTGCACATGCGTGCAGGAACACACACACACACACACACGTATGTGTATGTATGATATATAAGGGTGAATCTACATATATACCGAAGTTTCCTTAGTTGTTTTTATTTTCAATTTGAGGAAGATGGATTCGGTGAAAAGTCAGAAAGCTTTGTTTCTTTCAATTTACAATTCAAGAGAAGGTGCTGGATGCTTTTCTGTGTCATTTCAGTTGTGTGCATGTATATATATATATATATATAATCTTGGAAAAAAGGTTAATCAGAAGTTGTGAGGAGGGAAGATTAGGGAATTAATATTTCATGCCTGAGTTTCTAGACTTATGAGGTTGCATAAAAATGAAATGCTATCTCTTAAATGAAACATTTCCTAGGGATGGTAGCATTACATGTCACTGATGTGTTGTTAGAGGCAGAAAGCTAAAAAGTGATCCAGGGATGTTAGAGCTGGTATCAATGTATACCGTACAAATTTGTCTTGCAAGTGTGATTAAGAATCTCTATCTGGTCTGGTGACTTGCAGGATAGATAGGTGGTGGCATTTGAGCAGAGCTTTTTCCTTTTGGGCTTGGATTATTAGGCACTGAAATTTGGAGAGAATTGGTTACATGAGAGACTAGTGTTCTCTAGGTAGATGTGGCTCAATCTTTTTGGTGTATTTCTGTTTCTACTAATATCAAGAAGCACTGTGTCAAAATTTTCAGTATTTTGAACACTTGCATTTTTAGACTTTGTCAACCATATTTGTTGGCTCCCAAATGAGAGCAAGCACAAATCTTTTTAATTTTTTTGAAATGGAGTAGCTGCAGAAAGATGTGGTATTTTTTAACAATCCAAGGATGATAACATGGCTATAGCCATGATGAAGTGTTTTCAACTCAGGCATATTTAAATGCACAGTTGCATTTAAGGCAACTTGTAGTGGTTAGGTTGGATGCCTCGTGCATATCTTTGGTTCCAATTAATGATTTGACACAAACTACTTTATTCTTGGCAATTTTTTGACAATTCAATGATTTTTCTAGAATGCTTGTGTAACAGCCATTGTGGCAGGAAATAAATTCTAGTTCCATGTGTAGGTGACTACAAATCCAAGTGCAGTGGGCGGGTGCAGCTGTAAAAGTTCATTCATGGTACAACAATAGTACTATCAAAGCTCCATACAGTTCCAACACAACTGAGAAGTCATCAATATTAATTTTCATCAGTGCTTATTGAATCTACTTTTAACCTGATTTTTCCCCCAGCTATCATTATAGTCTAGTGGTTGTGCCCATCCCTTGTATAACAATAATGTGATGAGGACTTTTTTGTATTCTATATTTTTTAATGATCACAACCATAGTGTAATTAATATAATTTTCACAATGTGGAAATTATTATACTGGTTTTTCTTGTCCAAATGTGGGATTGTGTTTTCAGATTATACAATTTATATTGGAAGAAGATAAATGGAGTCATCCTTTTTTGCTGGTTGGCAATGGGGCGGGTTCCATCCCAAACAGGGTGGCTATTGAGCATATGGGTGGTGATGGGGTGGGTACCTGGATCAGATTTGGGTTGGGGTGGCTTATGACTTATGAGTATAAAACTCGCCCCTGATTATATATGCATTAATATAAGCTTCCCTAATAGTAACATTATTTACAGAAATGCCATTATATATGCATGTTATCCTTCTCCCAAATTCTATCTCGAAGAGCTCCAATCAACTTCAAGCTCTTAATTTCTACTTATTTGTTCTCTCATCATCAAGTTTATTTCCATATATAAAAGGGATTTGATGCCAACATTCCTTCATCTCCTATGTTTCATCAGGTTTCTCGTTTCTTATGCTTTTTCATGTCTAAATAGCATGCTAATTTTGGGATTTTTTTTTAATCAAGTTTGGTGCATTTTCCTTGTTCTGCAGTGCCCTGCTATCATTATCTCTGCTGGATTTTCAGTTTGGTAGGTCTCTGTTTTATATGCTGCTCCGTTTGTTGTAGGATGTTTTCTTCTCAAGTCTACAGCCTCTGTGGCTTTTGCTTTTGTTCATGGCCTTTGCTTTGCTATGAGGTTGGGGTGGGGGTGGGGGCGGGGGTGGTGTTTGTTTCTTGTTAATAGGGCGGGTAACAGTTGGGGAAGTCCTACCTATGATGAGGTGGTGTATTGCCCTCGCCAATATTTAGTCGCCTTGAAAGCACGAAAACCCTTTTGTTCAAGGAACATTTTGGAAATATAAAACGTGTTTGTAGTCAAATAAACAAATATTTCATATGTTTATTACAAGGGTATCTGCGTTGTAATAGGCTTTTAGTAGCATAACGTAGCTGCAAATGCTTCCATTGGATCTCGGTAACTAAAAGATATGACAGGAAATACGTCTAAGATGATAGGATATTCCAAAATTTCACATTTCATTTATGCGGTTGATTGTGAAAATTAAATGAGTTTTAATATCAGAATAGGTAAATGGACTTAAGAGTGATGCCAGATAATGAATCACTAAAACCAAAAACCAGAAAACAAAGAGGGAGATGATCTGATTAGAAATTCAAATGATCATTGTAACCATACACAGTTTGTCCTTGTTCAATAATTCCGCAAGTCATAGTTGAAGGAAAACATGGTTTAGAAAAAAGTGTGGTGCATCCAACAAATTATATTTATTACAAAAATTGCTATCCACTACATTAATGCTGACTCCAAATCTTCAATATGGAACTTCAAAATGGCAGGAAAAAGGAGTTCCACTCATTCTTCTGATTGCCTTTGTCCTAAAACTGGAATGTCTTCATAATGCTTCTGTAATATAAGGATCACAATTCAGGTCAGAGGTAATACGAGAAATGTGCTGGAGCAGCAATTAGATATTGCAATCAGAGTTCATAAGTTGAGTTTCCCTCACGTCTCAATTGAGAATGATATTTAGAACAACCAATTCATATTTAATTAAAGGCAGTTACGCATTGCTATCTGAAACTACAGTGGAGGGAAATACACAAACAAGCAATATAACCCAAAATCTCAAATCAGTGAAATCAGGAAAATTGTTTCATCCCAAACAAGAAATAAATTTGTTTGGCCTACAAAATTGGACAATTTAGAAGGCCATCCAACATTTTCTGAAACAAATTCATGAAAGATAATTTCCCTAAAAGGCTCTTGCGTTAAATTCAAAAGAAGGATAAGTTAGAAGGGGGGATTTGTTGAAGTTGTTTCTACAATTGAGGCCTAATAAATGGAACCCTGAAAACCTTGTTTCCAAAACAAAGGCAGTGATATTACAAATTAGTCACACCACATGTATCCTTCTAATTTACCTTACTTTCAATGTGATCTCCCTCCATAAAAGCATACAACAACTAAGAAAGGTATTAGCAAGTTAACAAACTAGCTTTTCAACAAAAAATCAGAAGTCCTATAGTACTAGTAAACTGCTCTAGCTAACAAGAACCATATTCTAACTCTTGCTCAATGTTGTGAAACCAGGCACAGGGAAGATTCCCAATATTAACTGAAAACAAAGCAAAGAATGACTAAAAAAGTGGGAAAGTCTTATATCTACTTGACAAGAACACAAAATTAGGAATTCTTCGGCAAAATATCATTGTTGATGTATAAGACGGAACTATATCATTTGTTTGCCCAAATGTATTGTTGTTATTAGATAAACACTGCATGTTAGCCCTCATTCCATCACAAGATATTTCCTTGGCTAATGAGCAACGGTATATGAGTGTTGATAACTGTGGAAAATTTTATATATAATTTAATGAAATATCATATGGATATATCATTAAAGTTGTTATCTGTTAAATACAAAGCTTACGCGATTTACAGATTTATATAGCAACCTTAAATAAATAAGGAATATAGGAGAGTATACATACCCCAGCATTGTTGTAATCCCAAAGCTTACGAACTCCATAATCCACAGCCTACAACCAGCAAATTAATTGCGATATAAATTGGATATCATAAGAAACTCAGGATGCATAATGTGACAGCCACAAATATTTAGCCAAATTCATTACAGAATCAGGCTCCTTAATCCTTTTGCAGACGAGCTACAATATTCAGCATGAAATCATTCGAGTTCTTTTCTTGCGCATTTGAATCTCATTATAAAATATTTAAAAATTTGAAAAAAAAACTCCATTAGAATACAGAGAACTAATTGAAGAAAATCTCAGCAAACAGGATTCACATATCAATCTATAACAAGTTTATGATGTGATTAAACAACCATAATATCCCAGATTTCCCATCCCAGGTTTCAAATCAACAAAGAGCACGGTCGAGCTCCGAGACACAAAATAGTATAAATAATGGAATTTAAGCACCTTAATTAACAGAATAAACACATTACCTCTCAACCACCTTTAGAAATCAAGATTAAGTTCGAGTCCAATTATAAATCAAGCGTTTGATAAAATAAAAAAAAAAGGGGCTCGATTGGATGATCAAGTACAGTGAAATGAGAGATTCAGATTAAAACTCCTAATTCTTACCCGTTCACCGGCGAAAGCTCCAGCAATAACGAAGGTGACGTAGATGGAGTTGCGGCACATGATGAGCCTGTAGAGACCTTCAAAGAGGCCGCCTTGACTTCTTCGAGTGGCATACTCCATGGCTATCGCTTTCAATGTCGTGAGTCGGATCTGAGGGTCTTTGGTTTGCAGAGGGTAAAAACGAGGGACAGAGATGCTGTTCGTTAACTGGGAATCGTTAATCGGAACGATGATGTGTATTGGATACCCATAGATAAAAACGGGTAGTCAGTGATCAACCCGATTAGTTAACAAAAGCTTCAGTAGTGGGGAGTTTCCATAGTAATTTTATATTTTTACCGACTAGACAACTTATCTCAACCCAATTAAGTCATTTTATTCTAAAAATTTGAGATAGACTAAATAGATTTTCTTTCTTCACTCTAAATAATTTTAAATTAAATACTTAAAAATATGTAATGCTTCTAAGTCATGTTATACTATTCTCCTCCACATCAGTTTAGGTCTACCTTTTCTTTTCTTCCATACTCAACCTAATGTGCTCTACCTGTCTAACTGATTCTCCCTTCTCTCAACTTATTCTCAATTGGCACCACTCCTATATTTTTTCTAATATTCTCATTACAGACTTTATCTAGTCTAATATGATCACTCATTTACCTTAACATTCTCATCTCCGCAATTCTTATCTTAGACACATATAACTTCTTCAGTGCCTAACACTCACTATTATATAAAATGGCTACCATATGGTCAGTAAGTTAAAATTTTCCTTTCAACTTATTGGGAATCTTGCGATCACATAAAACTCCCATGGCACATTTCCACTTCAACCATCCAGCTTTAATCCTATGACTAATATCCTCCTCACATCCCCCATCATCTACTTGAAGGATTGAGCCGAGATATTTGAAGTGATTACTTTAGGGCAGTATCACTCCATCCAAACTAACTCCTCCCCTATCATCAGTTCAGTCTTCATTGAACTTGCAATGCATGTATTATATTTTTGTTCTACTTAACTTAAAGCTCTTTGACTCTAAAGTAGTTCTCTAAAGCTCTAGCTTTCTATTGACTTCTTCTCGTGTCTCATCTATCATAACTATATCATCCACAAATATTATGCACCAAGGGATACTCTCTTGTATATGTTTCATCGATTCATCTAAAACTAATATAAAAATATAAGAGCTTACAGCTGAACCTTGGTGTAATCTAACTGAGATAGGAAAATCCCTTGTGTCCCCTCCTATTGTGCGCACAATAGTAGTTGCTCCTTCACACATATCTTTCAATACTTGTATGTACCTAATAGATATTCTTTTTTTTTCTAACACTCTCCATAAGACATCTCTTGGAACGCTATCATAACCCTTCTCCAAATCAATAAAAACCATGTGTAAATCTTTATTCACATCTCTATATTTCTCCATAAAGCTTCTAATGAGAAAGATCGCTTTCATAGTTGAACGACTTTGCATGAATCCAAATTGATTGGGAGAGATAGAAGTGTTATGACGTAGTCGATGTTTCACAACTCTCCCTCACAACTTCATAGTATGGCTCATGAGTTTAATTCTCCTATAGTTTGAGCAACTCTGTATGTCTCCCTTATTTTTAAAAATAGGTAATAAAGTACTATTTCTTCATTCATCAGGCATTTTCTTTGAGTTTAGAATATTATTAAACAATTTAATTAACCATGCCACTCCCATATCTCCCAAACACTTCTACACTTCAATTGGTATTTCATTGATTCCACAAGCTTTACCCACTTTCATTCTCTTAAGTGTTCTTTTACTTCTAAAGATCCAATCCTTCTAGTATAATTCACATTCTTTTCTAATACTTGTAGTCTATATTCACGCTATTATCAAGTAGTAGTATGCCCTAGAGCATATCATTTAGTATGTATCTTGTACATATTTTTATTAATAAAAGGCATTTCCACTTTTCCATTTATATAATATATTTATGTGTAATAAAAAAGGTCCATTGATATTTTGTTAGAAATATTATTTTTAAGTTGTTAAGAATATGAATGACAATATTTCTAGCACAAAGTATCATAAATAGGTTCACAATCGAGGATACTTCATAATAAGGACATGACTTATTCAGAAAGATTGTATTTATGTTTGTTCCCAAGTTATTTATATGAGATATAAATAAGATGGAATGGTGAGTCTCATGCATATAACAAACATGATAGGCACTTATAAATGATAAGTAGGCCGAACCAGTGACACTTATGACAAGCACATGGAATTTACTCTTATCAATGTTTTGTAATAAATCATATCAGTGCATATAATCTTTAGACCTGAGATAGCACAGTTATCTTGTATATAGGTAGTTTGAGTTTGATACTGCTTTCATACTTGTACTATGTATGGGTATATGGGCATGTGTTGGCTCCTACTAGTTATATATGGAGGTAGGTGTTGATCAAGATGGAATCTGTTCCTCTAAGTAAATAGAGATAAAATCCTATGTTCATTTAATTATTCTTGATGTTTCAAGTTCCTGGCCAGGACAGATAGATTTATTCAGAGAAGAGTTTCTGATGAGAAAATCTTTTTAATCAAGAACTGGAATTAAAAGAGAACATAATATTCATAGCAAATGGAGTTTGACATAAACCATGACTCCAGCTTGAGTTGGGATTTTGTAACAGAGAGATTCTAGTGCATAGTAACATATGATTATAGGTTCATTTAAGGTAAACCTTATTACTAATTAGGTGGCCATGGCATGCTATGCTAGGTGTTAACCATGGTCTATGAGGTTCATAAAATGATTTAGAGAAATCATTTATGGTAAGAAAGAGTTATGATGATATTAAGAGTTGATATCATGTCTCATTGCCAATTAGTGATGAGCCTAGTAAGTCACACACATACACAAGTTATCACCTATTTAAATATGATTTAATTAATTAATTAAAGAGTTTAATTGATTAATTAAATAGGTTTGGTTTGCAATTAGTTTGCAAAGTCCCTAGCATGACTTGAAACCAAATCTAGATTATTGGATGTATAATATAAGTTAAATTTATATTTAAAGTATTTAAATATGAATTTAATTAATGAGAAATTAATTAATAGAGATTAATTAATTAATTTATATTTGATATAAATTAATTAGAATAAGAAAAATAATTATTTTGGATTGAGAACTCAAAATTAAGACACAGGGGCATTTTGGTCATTTTGCAGTGTGACACGTGGCATCATGAGATGGTGACACATGGCATAACACATAAGCTTGCCAAATATTTTTTTTAATCATGTAAGATGATTAAAATCAAGATTAAATATAGGTTTGACATTTGGCACAATGTGATTGGGTCACTTAAACCTAGAGCTAATCAAAGGGTGATATGTGGCAAGGGTTTAATGTGTTAACCTAGCTATTTAAGTGTTGTTATGAGAAAATAAAATACAACCAGCAGCCACTCCTCTCCTTTGTCACGCCACTTTGAGGCTTTTCATCTATTCTTCTTCATCTCTCATCAATTCAAAGAGATTAACCATCAATCTCTTGAATTAAGAATACTAGAAATTGTTTCTAGTGTCCTGTTTACATATCTAATCTCTTAAAAGACAGAACTTGAATTTCTAATTAGTAGAAAAAGCTTTAGAAGCTGTTCAAGGGCTGCCATAGGTGTTCTTGGTGTGGACAAGCTAGAGGGACAACATCTGGTGTCCTGAAGACGAATCTCTAAGGCGCAGACATGCTGCAGTGCATCAAGAGGTTAGTGTAATCGTTCTTGATTTAATTTAGGGTTCTAAAATTAATCTGATTAATTTTAAAATCTTAAATGGCAAATACAGATCCAAAAACATATTAAAAGAGTTTTAATATGTTGTTTATCATTGAAATCAAATAGATAAAAATAAATCTTGCATAATGCATGTGTCCCTAGGTGAAAATTTTTGAATTCAATGGTATAAACTTGTGTTTTTCACGCTTCCGTTCCTTCAATTACCACTTTGACTATTATTAAAGAGATCATCAAAATAATTTATCCATCTTTCTTTAATGTTATCATCTTTCACTAACATTTTTCCTTCTTTATCCTTAATGCACCTAACTTGATTGAGATCTTAACATTTCTTTTATCTCCTCCTTGCTAATCTATAAATATCTTTCTCCCCTTCTTTAGTTTTAAGTTTTTCATATAACTTTTTAAAGGCATGCGCTCTTACTGGACTAACTACCTTTTTTGCCTCTTTCTTTTCCATCTTGTATTGTTCGTATGCCTCATTATTATCACACTTAGGTAATTTCTTATACCATTCCCTCTTTCTCTTTACTGCCTTTTGTACTTTCTCATTCCACCACCATCTCTCTTTTAAGGGTGGTTCATGTCCTCTAAACTCTCTAAGTACTTTTCTAGCTACTTCTCTAATATTTGATGCCATCTATATCCACATACCATTGGCTTCCACATCCAACTTCCATGCTTCGAACTCGAGAAGCTCATTTTTGAACTTCACTTACTTTACTCCTTTGAACTCCCATAACTTTTTTTGAGCTACACTATTTCTTCTAACCTTACTTGAATTATTCCTAAACTTGACATCTAAGACTACTAATCGTTGTTGACTTGTTAAAGCCTCTCTTGGAATGACCTTGCAATCCTTGCATAAAGCTCTATTTGTCTTCCTGTTTAAGAGGAAGTTAATTTGGCTTATATGTTGCCCACTTTTGAAAGTCACTAAATGCGACTTTCTTTTTATAAAGTAGGTATTCGCTAGTATTAGGTCATATGCCATAGCAAAATTCATGATGCTTTTTCCCTCCTCATTTCGGCTGCCAAAACCAAAACCTCCATGAATATTCTTATAACCTTGCCTATTACTTCCTACATGTCCATTCAAATCTCCACCGATGAAAACATTCTCTTCATTCGGTATGCTTTGCATTAGATCATCCATATTTTTCCAAAATTTTTGTTTACTTTCACTATTTATGGGGTATAAGCACTAACTATATTTATTATTTCTCCTTCTAGTACTGGCTTTACTAGTATAAATCTATCTCCTACTCTTTTCACAGCTATTACAGCATCTTTCAATGTCCTGTCTATAATTATGCCCACTTCATTCTTGTTCCTCTACTTTCCGGTAAATCACAGTTTGTACCCTGAATTACTCACTTCCTTGCTTTTCTCCTCTACCCATTTAGTCTTCTAAATGCAAGCAATATTCACCATTCTTCTTTCCAAGGTATCCACAAACTCCATTAATTTTCCTCTAAGTGATCTAACATTCCAAGCACCAACCCTGATTCTCCTCATATCTTGTTCCTTCCTAATTAATCTCCTTTTATGATATATTCTATTGTTCTCTATGTCTATCTTGTGTTATGTTCCACTATCTATTTTATTATCTATTCTATGGACTAACTTTTTTACCTACACTCATCCATGATGTGGGAACCCTTACTCATTTAACACCACACTCATCCATGATATGGAAACCCTTACTCATTTAACACCACACTCATCCATGATGTGGAAACCCTTACTTATTTAACACCACACCTAGGCGCAGGCATGGCGCATCGCTTTTGGTAAACAACCTACATCCTTGCATATTTCTCACTACACACCGGCTTTGATGTAGTGCGTCATAAGTAGATGATGCCCCAACATTTATATCATTTGAATCCATATCATGAGGTGTGACGAAATTTTTACGTTGGTTGTCACCTACCACAATCCTCCTCTTTTATCCGGGTTTGGGACCTAGTTAAGACAAACTACTTAAGTTGACTTACCAACTAGATAAATGATTAAAATTAATCAATAGTAAAAATATATAAAATATAAATGAAATGAGTTAAAATTAAAATAGCTATAGAAGCCATCCTAACAGTAATAGTACTAGTTGATGGCCAAATCGATTAATTTATTTTTATTTATTTTATAATTTTTTTAAATATATTATGTAATTTAAAAAATTATAATTAATTTAAAGAATAAAAATAAGAAATAATTAATAAAATAAGCTAATAAATTAAATTAAATTAAATTAGTATTATATAGCTCTTCTTTTTTCATAGAAAATAACTAATTGCGTGACAATGTGACATTAAGAACATAAATAAGAGAATCCATTACATTTACAAAGAGAACAATCGATGAAGTCTGAAAAGGATTTAGCCATTACAATCAAATGTGACCGAAGAGAGGACAGAATAACACAAAGAATCAATAGGCAATCGGCAAAGCTCCTTTAGGCTCCAGTAAAAGGTCGAATGCTCGCATATTGAATGTGGCATCGTTAAAATCTCAAAGAGGTACCTAACCATAAAACACAGCCCGAAGATCAGCGGCAAGCCCAGGCATCAGCCACAGTTATCGGAATCCCTTTCATCTAAAGCACTAGAACGTAGGGAAGAAGCACATGCAGGACATCCAACTCCTTCTCAGCTGAGATCATTCTGCAAGCAAAGTAAAACCATAGAAAAATTATATACAATACCAAATCCACCAATTGCACATTCCCATGATCCTATTTATTAATTTATCAGTCTATTTCGCTTAAAAAATAAATAATAAATAAAAAAAACCTGGGTAGGCCAGTCTCTGCCCCTCTCATTAACGACTGAGCCGATACGAGTCGGCCACACTTCTTGTCCGTTTATTTATCCTTTCCAAGTCGGCGCCCGTGTAATACTTTCGACTACGCTCCAATTTATTTATTTATTTTTAGATGACTTAAAGAAAAACAAAAATTGAAGCAAACTTCAACTTCTTTACTTTTCTCTGTCACTCTTCGCTTCATAAACTCTATAGTTCGATCGTCCAATTTTCTCCGATCAAACCTCGCTATTTCTCTCTCTGCAATTGTCGTCATGGATTTAGTCGACGGCAACTTCGAGCTCAGGGAGATTCAGAAACTCCAAGGCCACAACGATAGGGTTTGGAGCCTCGCCTGGAATCTAGCTGCCGGAACTGGTGACATCCGTCCGGTTTTCGCTTCTTGTAGTGGCGATAAGACCGTTCGAATCTGGGAGCAGAGCCCTTCCTCTCGCTCTTGGGACTGCAAGGTTTGTGATTTCCTATTTCCTTTGCTTCTATTTTCCTGTTTGGTTGCTGGGTAAATGTAAGTACGGAAATGAAAATAGAGGTCGAATTCTGCTGTTTTGGAAGAATTGAACTTGATGAAGTTAAATAGTTGGATTAGGCATAGTTGAGTAGATGCTATAGTTTTCTAGTTGTTATCAAAAAAACTAATAAATAATCTTCAGTTCACCTTCCAATGAGCATTTTGTTTATAATAAAAACGATGGAACGAAGAGTGAATTTTGGATTTTAACATGCGGAGCATTGAAAGAATTTACACGAAGGGGATTTATCATTATATTTCTGTTTTTAAAATGTTAAGAATGCTAATCTAAATTCAAGAGGATATACTGTGAATATTCCTTCAATTAAAATTTTCACCTAAATAATGCTAATTAACTTAGCATGCTGCGTGATTAGAGATGCACTGTTAGTCCTTGACCAGAAAGGAACAAAATTTATCTCTTTCCTCTGTCTGCTGTGTGCTTCCATGAAACAATATTAACATCTGGCGCTTCATTTCAAATATGAAATAAGTGTTGCAAGTGCAAGTGAATGTGTGAGCTTACCGTTCTGCTGTTGGTTAGTTATTCAGATGAGCCAGTGAAACAAGTTCTTACTAGTACTTGTAATGTGTAAGCTTAACATTACACTGTTGCCTAGTTATTTAGCTGGCCAGGGTATGAATGGTCTATCCATGAAATCTTGATCTTAATGCCTGGACTTTTATCCCACTCTATTTTTCTTTCAAAATGCGTTTCAAGCTGTTTGTGATGAGAGTTGGTTGATTTTGTATGGGAAGTCATAATGATATCCTGTGATTACAGTCAGTTTTGGAAGAAACGCACACTAGAACCGTTCGATCTTGTGCCTGGTCGCCATCTGGGAAATTATTGGCCACTGCAAGCTTTGATGCGACTATTGCCATTTGGGAAAACATTGGGGGTGATTTTGAATGTGTTTCTACTCTGGAGGTATGTTTATAATTAATTGTGCTCCGTTCATGCTTCGGGAACCTCTTATTAGTTGTCACTTCTTTATCTGTTATAAGTACATAAAATGTAAATAAGAATTGCCTTTGTGCTTTTTATGGTCACTAGAAATGATAGTAAGACATGTCAATACCCTACCCACCAACACACCACAAACCCACCCCCCCCCCCCCCCCCCCCACCCCCAACACACCTTCTATCATTTTATTTCTGACATTCTTTTTACACTTTGCCCGGTGAATAGGGTCATGAAAATGAAGTCAAAAGTGTGGCTTGGAATGCTTCTGGGTCTCTGCTTGCAACATGCAGTCGAGATAAAACTGTGTGGATTTGGGAAGTAATGCCAGGGAATGAGTTTGAGTGTGCTTCAGTATTGCAAGGACATACACAGGATGTTAAAATGGTTAAGTGGCATCCAAATGTGGACGTTTTGTTTTCCTGTAGCTATGATAACACCATTAAGGTACATATGGGTTAAATTTATTTCCCATCTTCAATTTTCTCTATAATATCCCTCTATAGACAATTGATTGCTATTCACTCCTAAATGTTACTCACAGGTTTGGGCTGAGGATGGTGAGGGTGATTGGCGCTGTGTTCAAACCTTGGGTGAATCCAGCAAGTACTACCCTTACCTACTTAGTCTCTCATCCTCCTTCCTTGCTTTTTTTTTTTTTTAATTTTCTTTTGCACACATTTGCTTTTTTTTTTTTCTTCCTTCTATGGACACATTCTTGTTCTTCTTTTTCGACCTTTTTCTTCTTAAAATTTTATCTTTCTTGCACTGTTACGTAATTGATATAATTTGGTCAATTAGGTATTGCATGAACTTGATTTCTTTTGCATGGGTAGATTTTTTTTTTTTTGTTTTTTTAATTTGTAAGCCTAATGAAAATTCATTTTTGTGATGTGCTAATTGGCCTAAATAGACATGGCTTGTTTTATTTTCAGTGGTCACACTTCTACCGTTTGGTCACTTGCTTTTAATGCTGAAGGAAGCAAAATGGTTACCTGTAGGTATGTGAAACTTTTTCCCTTGTTCAGGTATTTGATTGGGATAATTTTATCTTGATGCTAAAGAATTTGATCACAATAATTTGTTCAAGTGGAGCTAAAAGAAAACTGGATTGATTTTGCAGTGATGATCTTACCCTAAAGATATGGGAGACAGATATTGGAAGGATGGTATCTGGTGATGACCACACACCTTGGTGAGAAATGTGCACTTATTGAATCTTCTACCCATGAATGACGGTGTCCATAATGCTGTTTGAGATGTTCTATTTATGAGTAAACAAATAGGTAGAGATCTTTCATATTTGACACATGACAGGTTATACTTTGACTGTAATTTAGAAAAGAAAAACAAATGCTTCCATTAATTATGGATCCTTATTGTTGAAATATTTGATTTAAAGCATATGAATTTCAAGCAGTGGACTGCATGCTTACAAGAATCAGTTATGTTGCAAATAATTTCAAAGTTATCATTGAGCATTTCTGTTTGTGAATAATTCAGCAATTAAAGATTTGGTCAGGACACATTGCAATCCAATTTACTGAGTCAAGTGGTATAGGGTTTATTTGCCATTGTTACAACCCTAATCCCAAATTACCAGTCTACCTTCATTTTTAACAAAAAGAAATTTAGGATTGCCTGCTATAATTCCTGAATTATAACAGTTACGTTAAAGAAAACAGGGATAGTTTTGTGGTTTTTATAGTTATTCACACTGCTTCCACTGAGTGTAAACAGTTTAAATGGACTTCTCTTAAAAAGCTGGAGTACCAGATAGTCACAGAAAAGTTGGAATGGTGCAAGTTACATGGGGCTCCACACACACACACACACACACACACACACACACACACACATATAACGATTTTAAAAATTCTTTTCAAAGAATTAAAGTTCCTTTTTCCTTCAAATTTATGAAAATTATGCTTATTATATGTTATTATTGATTTTCTGTAGAAACAAAATAGCTTCAATTGAGCTGATGATATATGATTACGAATGGTATCCTGTTTCATCAACCAGCATACATCCCAAAGGCTCATTTTTCATTTTATGCTTCTCTTAATAAATTGCAGGCTAGTTATTTAGTTATTTATTTACCTTTTGTAATTGTGGCATGCAAATGCCTATTTGCAAACTGGAAATTGTTGATAATATGTGTTTGTGTGTGGGTTTTTTGCCCCAGGAGTCATGTTTGCACTCTCTCGGGTTATCATGATCGAACAATTTTTTCGGTTGACTGGTCAAGGTAATGAAAATTCAATTAGTTGCAATATATATTCCTGTTGCATCCTGTCCGCTGCCCCACTCCCTCAACACCACACCCCCCCCCCCACCCCCCCCCCAAAAAAAAAAAAATAAAATAAATAAAAAAAAATAAAAAACTCTCAAAATTACCTGTAATAGAAAAGTAATCAATATTTGGTCATTGAGTGCTCTTCTTTAATGGTATGGTTAAAATGGATGTATTTGGTCTTTTCTATTTGTTCAGTATCAGTACTTTCAGTTAGTTTTCTAAGTTTTTATGCTCCAAAATAAAGTAGGATGATTAAGGCCATAATTATGTTGACTGTACCATGTTAATTTTTGAACAGCAATTATAATCTTCTAGGGCTGAAATGCAAGTGTGATGTAAATGTTAGCCATACTTCTACAGAAATGATTTTGTGTTGAATGTTATCTCTACTGCTGCAGAACATTATGCATTCATCATTTATCATGTAGCTTATAAACCATGTGGGATTAAGAAACCAAAACAACAGCCGTGGATGCAAGACAGGCTGATTTTGCCCTACCTTCTTTCATTTAGAAAATGCTTATAAATAATTTGGGTTTGCTACTAAGTTGGATATTTATGCTTATCCCTTTCAATTGGAAAAGGAAAAGAAAGTAAAATAGTTTACAATGAGAGGCATGTCATGTGATCAAGACTTCAGTTTGTTTTTATAGGGATATTAAAGAATATCCAAGTACATATGGAAGCTTGTCTTTTTCTGCACATTTGAACTAAGATATTTCTTTCGCCTTCTGATCATGAATTGATTTTGTCTCACATATGAATGTGACAGGGAAGGCATTATAGTCAGTGGAGCGGCCGATGATGCTATTCGATTTTTTGTGGAGAGCAAAGATGGTTTGGTATTTTATCATTTCACCCTTACATTTGTTGTATCTTTTGATTCATCACCATGGAAATTGTTTATTTTTGCATTGATATTGGAGTAGTATTAGCCTTTAAATTGCTTGTGATGCACGTGAAAGTACAAGCACACGTTTGCTCCCATGTCTAGATTTTTTACACACACACACACACACATATATGAGATGCAGAGATTGCAGTGAATAAAATCACTAGAATTGCACCTGCTAATTGTTTACATATTGGAGCTTGCAAGTAGTTGAGAAATTGGCCACAAGGATATTGCTGTCATATTTATCCTGTTTCAATTCATTTACTTAAACAAAATTTGGAACTTGCATGCAGTTGAGAAATTGGCCACAAGGATACTGCTGTCATATTTATCCAGTTTCAATTCATTTGTTCATGTTTCATTTAGAGGATCTATCATTCATCTAATTTCTAAGCTAAATCCTGCTGTAGCAAAGCATTTGACTCGTGTGTTTCTTGACAAGGAATTGCATTCAGTATCAAGGCATAGGATGTGTAATGTCTAACCAAATGAAACAACTGTCCAACTTTCTGAGTTATGCATGTGAAGGATTATATTAGAACATGCCATGAAGGATTATCATATAAAATGTATTTCACCATCATGTGTCCTTGGAAATTCCAGATTCCTTGTTTTTTCTTGGTTTCAAATTTCTATTACTGAGTTGGAGAAGATGAATTGAATTGAAAAGACTCCCTTGTGTTTCTTACAGGTTAATGGTCCTTCATATAGACTGCTGTTGAAAAGAGAAAAAGCTCATGATATGGACATAAATTCAGTGCAATGGAGCCCAGGGGTAAGTTTCTTCTGTATATCATTGATATTATATTTATGTAAAATATTTGTACTGAACTCATCAGTACGATGGAAATGATAGGTTGATTCATGGTGGGTGCTCTTCTGATAGAGCATCGATTGTATTTTATCTTTTTGTGAGCTAAAGATAAAGTTACAATGGTCTTCTAGTGATTGATGTCTTCTAGGTTCTGCGAGAATAACTGAATAAGGATTCATGTTTAGTGCTGAAAGTGGCACTTCCCTAACATTTTCCTGTATATTTTTGTTAAAACCTGACAGGAGAACCGGCTTCTTGCTTCCGCAAGTGATGATGGAACAATAAAGATATGGGAGCTGGCAACTCTTGCTGAAACATCTTTTTAAAGGTTTATGATGTTTATGGTCTGATAAAGTTGTAAAAACGCTCTTCTTCCCTCATGGCCACAGGGCCTTTTTTTTCTTGTAAAATCAAGAAATTTGATATTTATTAGGGATTATTATTTATCAGAGTGATTGTTTAGCAAAATTATTGATTATTATGGTAGATAGTGTACAATTTTGTATTCTATTTTTTTTTTTTAAAATTTTGCCAATAAGTTTGCCTTTAGTTTTGGACCCTTCTATCTCCTCTTCCCCCGCCCTATCCCTAGGGTGGCCACTGGTCTCTGTTGAGTTCCACCAGAGTTCCACATTTTAGCGGGGGTAATTCTGAGCTCAACAATCGAACCGTGTCAGCAGTTTTTAACACTCTTCGGTTAAAATTTCACATGGTATTAGAGTAGGTCATAATTTAAGACCTGTAAAAGTATGGTGGGCAGCCCTGCGCTTAACAATTGAATCATGTCAACAGTTTTTAACATTCTCCAAATCAAAATTTCAGTCCTGGTTGGGTCAGTCCGGTTCCATCTCCGAAACCATGGAATTGAGGCCTGATTGTAAAATTTTTGGAATTTAGTTTGACTCTAATCAAATCAATTGATTTTTTTTTCTTTTTAATGCTGATTTGATTTGAGCTGAATTGGATTGGTTCAGATTCATGGACTTCCTATTCAGATTAGATCGATATGGTTCTTGGGCTGGTTTTCTGATAGGGGATGTAATTTTATCTGGTAGTATAATTGAATCTGATGAATTATAATCACAACGAAAATTCAATAAAAAAAATATTGAAATTTAATTTTATTATTACATTCAATTGTATAATACCAAACCTGAAATAGAAGCAGCAGCTGTGGAGGCTGCTTTTTTGGGGCTCCGGTTCAATATCTAATCAAGTTCAGGTCCACATGGTCCACATCTCAAAACCAAGCTCAGGTGGAGTGGACAGAATTCGTTCCATCTATTACAGATTTTAGTAAACTCAATTCATCTGTTGATTCGAAAATCTCATTCTTAGAAACAAAGTAATCGAATTTCATAATAATCAGGGAATAATTAAATAACCATATCACCGCCGCCCCAAGCCCCCACCCCTAAAACACCCCCCACCTCCCTCCCCCCCCAATAATGGATCAACACCTGTTTTCTATTCTTAATCTTCCAGGAGTGCAGGAAGCTCTTCTTCTTCCTTGTTCAACCAAAGCTGCACGAGCGGACATAATCCTGTTAGGCATTAAAGAAGCTTCGAACACAGAACAATCAATCCAATCCTTCAAAAGCTCCTCATGACCCCAAATATCAGGGATCCAAACTCTACCTGCAGCCTCAATCCTATGTCTCTTGAGCCTTTCACGTCCACAATCATCCTGCAATAACTGTTCTTCTCTAACCACCTTCATTGCATCATCTCCTGCCTGACGGAGTACTGGGAGGGTCGGAGTCTTTGAGGGTATGCATTTTAAATCAGTAATCTTCTTCCCATCACTTTCTTGGTAATGATGATGATGATCATAGGACAAGAAACTCTGTGTTTCAATGTGATTATTATGGATAAGTTGGTGATGAGTTTTGCTTGGTTCTAATGGAAGACAAGACTTCATTCTTCAAGTAGTCTAGGGTTTTCTTTCTTGGTTCTTGATGGTGGGTTCTGGGAGAAAGAAAAGAAGATTACACAGGATTATTGCATTGCACGGGGGTGGCTGTGAGGAGCTCAAGCCAGATATAAGATGTGAGAATAAAGCAAAGAAAATGGGTGGGGAGTTAGATTACACGTCTACCTTTAGTTGGTTGTGTGTATTGTGTTATTGGATTCCATATTGTGTGGCTGAGTTGGCCGAGTTTTCTAAGACAGGAAAAAAAAAAAAAAAAGAGAGGCTCCAAATGCAAATGTGATGATTCCTTTGATTGATTTTTGGAGTATTGTGAGGCTGATGTTGATTTTGGAGTCTATGATTTTTGTGGCCAATCAAGGTCTAGGTCTTGATTTCAATGAGGAAATTTCATAATTAATTTTTTTAATCAAGAAAATTCTATAATAATAATAATAATAATAATAATAATAATAATATACTTCCAATTTTTATTTATTTATAAGGGGAGGGGGTGTTTTGTTCTGGCAGATATTTTTTTAGGGCATGTGATGCCTTCTGTTTTGGCACTACCCTGTAATTTTGTTAATTTTATTCGATTCTCATAACTTTGTCTAGTGTTTGGGTTGAGAAGGTTTATTATTATTATTATTATTATTATTTGAATTCAAAATTTTATATATTTAAATGAATTAAAATAAATTTAGTGAGATTGTTTAAAATTAAACACTAATTAAATTTTTATTTAATACTAATTAAAATTTAAATTCAAGAATTTTTACAACATTTTAATTAATTATTTTAAGAATAAAAAAAATCCTTTACAATAACTTTTTTCCTTTCTTAATATTATAATAGACACGTAAATTTAAATACACACATAATAAAAAATATAAAATTTACATGGTTCAATAATAATGATAGCAAATATAATATTTATATTGGTCAATACTCAAACCTATTAGCTTATACTCTTCGTTACCATTACAAATTTTACTTTTTATCCTAATTACGTCATAACATGAAACTTTTAAGTTGAATCACAACTCAAGTCAATTAAGGCATATCTAAAATTCATGCCATATAAAATAACACCTTATTTATTCAAACATTTGAAGATATATAAAAATTGAATTAATTAGTAATTGGATTTAAATTTTTACAAAAATTTTGCACTTATTTATTTTATTGTAATATTTATACAAGTCAAAGCCTATCAGCAGATCCTTGTCAGGAAGATCCGACCCGATGACCCTAGTCCAGAGGATACAAGTGGGGAAGAACTGGATTCCAATTGGATGCTTAGTGATGAGGCTAGTTTTGAAAACATTTCCATCTGCAGCCTTAAAGTATTCTTCATGAGGGACCCAGTATTCTGAGGGTAAGATGGCTGGGTTCATCAAGCTTTTGTGAGCCTCGGTATCCAGGAAGCCAATGACACTAATGGGCCGTTCATACTTGCTGGGAAGAATATGAATTGGGACTAATGGAATTGGAATAGTGTCTGGGCCATAGGTGGATTGGGAGGATTGGATATGTTGGGCCAGATAAGACGGGTAATGGGCTTCAGTATCTGAACTGGATTCTTCTGAAGTGAATGAGTAGTCTTCTTCTGATCCAGCGCCTATCCCAAGGGCAAAAACTGTATCTTCATCGGGCTCATTCTGTTCAGAGAACAGGGATTCAACATCATCATGCTCCAGGGAGATGTGAGAAGCCTGCTGTATGTGTTGTAATAGCTTAACCGCCTTATTGGGGTTTTTTGGGCAGTTCTTAGCATAATGACCCCGATTGCCACAGACATAGCACCTGTCAGACTTTTTTGTACCCGTTCTTTTCCTTCGAAAGTATCTGACTGACCTTCTTCCTTTCTTTTGCTTGAAAGGGGGTTTGAACCCAGAGGGATGCTTCTTGTAATGTGCTTTCTTCTTTGGCTTGCATTCACAGTTCTTTTCCTTGCATTTAATGGCAAGGTGAGACTTCTGACATACATTCTTCAAAGCTTTGCTGTTGTCAATGATATCTTTGAACAATTTCTGTTGTTCGCACATTTTGTCTAGACAGGCCAGAGTCATTTGATGGATTTCCCCTATAGTTATAGCATTCATTGCTCTTCTGGTAGCAGCAATACTTCTGTGGAGTTCTGGTTGTAATGCTTCTGGTAAAGAGGCAATATAGGTATGCCTGAGGTTGACATCATTGTAACCATTAAGCAGATAATAGTGTTGCTGGTAGTGTCTTTCAATGTCTGATCTTTTTAAAGAACAGCAACGCATATCAAAGAACTCTTGTCTTAACTGCTTGCTGTATAAGGATGCATCTCCGAGAAACTCAGCAAAGAGAGCATTGACTGCTTGTAAGGGAGTCAGGTGGCAAAATTGAGCTTTTTGATATTCTCTCATGGAGGAAAACCAATCTTGCAATGTACCAACAGTTCGAGAGATGAATTCTCTGAGTATAGAGTGGGAGTCAGCACCTTGCCATTGCATCTCCGAGAAACTCAGCAATGAGAGCATTGACTGCTTGTAAGGGAGTCAGGTGGCAAAATTGAGCTTTTTGATATTCTCCAATGGAGGAAAACCAATCTTGCAATGTACCAATAGTTCGAGAGATGAATTCTCTGAGTATAGAGTGGGAGTCAGCACCTTCCCGGAGCATTTGGACATCAAGCCAAGTTTTAAATTCTGCAAGGCGATCTCTCCATTTTGATGGGGGAACATCATCTAAGGTGAACCATGGGCCTGAACTGAGCCTGGCCTGTTGTGGAGCGCTTGGTAGTCCAAAATCTAGAATTGGTTCATCATCAGGGATCTCAACATGGGGGTCTTGAGGAGGCCCTATAGGGCTTGTAGTACCACTGGTAGAATCTGTGGTTGGTGAAGGACCTGTATGGGAGGCAGTTGGCTGAGGATCAGCCATGAGCAGTGTTGTGATATCCATTCGTCCGTCCTCACTATCATCAGACGAGTCATTAGAAGAATCTTCTTCTAGCTCTGGCTCAGAGGGTATAGACACCATATGCTGAGGAGGAGGATCAGGATATATTTTGTCCTTCCCTTTATCAATTTTCCTTTTTGGAGGATGAGATTCTTCAGAGGAAGATGGACTCTTTGGCTCATGTCTGGCAGGTGTTTGAGTAGGTTTGAACAAAGGAGATGGGTGGTATATTTGAGGTGGTTCATATGAATAGTTGAAAGGTCCAAAAGGGGAGTAAGCAGGTTCAGAAGTAGGAAGAAAAGGATTAGGAGTTGTTTGAGCAGAGAAAGGGCTGAATGGGCTGTAAGAAACCGGAGCTTCTGTGGGCTTATGCAAGTCTGCCTCAACTTGGGCCAACTGTTTCTTTAGCCTTCGTATCTCCTGTTCCTTTTGGTTGAATTCTGCACCAAATCTCCGTTGTTGGATCAAAGCCTTCAGATCTCTATCAAGCTGGGTAATTCTGCTTTGTAGGTCTTTGTACATGTTTTGGGCAAAAGCAGTGAAGGAGTCAATCTTTTGATCAACATGCTGAGTCCTGGTGAGGACCTGGTCAATCTTTGAATCAATACGCTGTAGTGCCTTATTCTGGACAGCAGCATTCTTGGTTTGCCAGTTCAAAACTTCTTCAGCTTGAGTGATCGGGGTTGTCTGACCTTCACTATCAACCTTAGTTGAGTGAATGAAAGGTCTGGTGGAGATTTTGGTCTGCTGGTCTGTCTGTTGTGCTAATGGAGGAAAATCTGCTTCATAAGAGGCAGGTGAGAACATCATGCAGGGTTGTACCAGAGGAAGTGCAGGAGGAGGGGAAGAAACTGGCTTGAGAGAGGGTAGTTTCTTTCCTTCCTTTCTGATGATCTCAAGGGCAAGCTCATAGATGGGAAGAGGCTTCTTCTGCTTGGTTTCCTCATGGATACCGATCCATGGGCTACTATCTGGATAGTCTCTTCTGAGAACTTGTTGTGATTTGCAAGAGGCTCTTCTTGTTTTTTTGGTGAGCTTCCTCCAATTTTTGTCAGACAGTGGATGATCATATTCATTTTCCCAGTAATTGTCACGACAGTCACAATCTTCGTCGCATGCTCCAGAACCTGGGAAATCCCAGGGGCAGTGACCATCTATTTTCTGAGGATAGATGTAATGATTATCTGGTGTTACTGCTCCAATGGGATAGTCGTCTTGCTCCTTTTCTAATGGCTGGACCATCATGGTCTGGAATACAGGCAAGGATCCTGTAGAATGCCGTGGTGGCTGGAAGGAAGTCTGTACTGTTCCGTCAGGATTCCTTCTGAAAGAAGATTCTGTGATCTGGATTGGTTGAGATGTTGAATGGAGCCTTTCGTAGTTGGTTAACCAATCCTTTAGGATGAGCTGTTCAAGCTCATTTCTAGGCAGTTGCCTAGGTATCTGAACAATTGTTGGAGTGGTTTCAGTGTCTGCTAGCACAAGCAGAGCATCATTTGATACAGATGGCTGAGATAGATCTACTGCATGATCTTGCAGCCTGTAGATAATCTGGTGGTGTAACGTAGCCATCATGGAAGATGTGACTTGGGCTGCACCTGTGAGTTGGATTTGGACTTTTAAAGCAGTGCTGAGATGTGGATCTCTAAGGGAAAGATTGTAGTTAGGGAAAAACGTCAATACCACACTTCCTACATGCAAAGTGGTAAGACATGTCCCTATCACTGCATGTTCATACTGTAAAAACCTTGTATCGAGGAGTGATACTCTCGCTGTTACTGGAAGTCCTCGTCGTCCATGTAGACTGAGGATAAGTCGAACAGCTCCAAAGTGAAGATGAGAAAACCCTTCTTGTCTCCATCTGGGAATGAGCTGAGGAGGGATTTCTAGGGTTACGTATTGTTCAGCAGATGAACTCTGGAGAGAGCATTGATCCATCCTGGAGGCCTGAACATATTCTTTTGACAAAGATCTTCTGGAAGAAATCAAGGATCTGATAGATCTAGTAAGAGATCCAGATTGTAACACCCCCGTTGCATAGCCTGGTAGATTTCACTGTTCCGGTGACCGTTGTCAGTCCGGACAATTAATGAGATTAGGGCCACACTTAAGACAACATGAGAAGCCATAAACACAAATAATTAGTAATGTTTAATTAGTTAACTATAAATAAGAAAAACAGAACATAAGAGGTTAAACGAGCCGAGAGTCATAGCGATGAGTGACCTTCCTGAACGATCACAAGTCGTTTTAAACTCAAATTTTGAACCGTAAAAGTGACGCGTTGCAGTCCTTAGGACCCTTATGGACACAAAGTGGAAAAGAGAAAATCACAAAAAGAATCATAAGTCACCAAATAATTAGGTCAGGAGCCGAAGAAATATTGGATTATTTGCAAACCGGGATGAACCGGCGAGGGGCGATTTGGTCAATTGACCCCGAGAGCTGACTCCTGACCTAACTGTCAAATAAAATCGGAGAAAAGAAAATTTCGGAATTGAGAATTAAATTAAAGAACTAATAGAAAAATAAATAAAAAAAAAGAAAGAAGATGGAAAAGTCAAAGTGATGACATCATGCATGATGTCATAAAGGCTTAATTGATTTATTTTATTAATTTGGGAATTTTGGTCTTCCTAAGACATAAAAGAAAAGAAAAGAAAAGAAAAAAAAAATAATAAAGTCATCTTCTTCATAAAAAACGTGACTCTCTCTCTCCTTCACCCTCTCCCTCACCCAAAACCTCCATTAAAGCTCATTTTGAGCTTGATCAAATCCCTAATTTCACCATAGAAAAATTAGCCACCATAGTTAAAGCTTATCTAGGCAACTTGAGAAGAGGATTGAGCAAGAAAGAAAGAAGGAAAATTTGAAGAAAAGGAGGAAGAAAATTCTGCTCAAGGTTGGTAATACAAGCCTTAATTTTTCTTTGTTTAATTAGTGTTTATATGGCATTAAGAGCTTGTAAATAACCTTAAAATGAAAAAAAAAATGTGGGGAAGAACAAACTGAATTTTGGGGCAGCTTGAGAGGAGTATGGTTTGCATGAATATGATGCAATTGAATGAGTTTAGAAACCTTACTTAGTTAAATGATTAACATTAAAATCATTAGAAGTAGTTAAATGCAAGAGTTAGTGAGATTAGGGTTTCAATGCTAGGGTTTATGAACCAAAATTTGGAGAAATGCATAAATGACATGTTGGACCTATTTTGAAGTGAAATAATGGTCAATTATGACCAAATAACTTGTGTGGGAATGATAGGAATGAAAACTAAATTCGGAGGTAAATGGTCATGCTGCTGGCAGCATGACCAAACCCACTTTGAAGGACCAAAACTCAAATTTTACAAGTCCAATTGATATGCCACCAATTGGAGATGAAAATAGACATAAAAGAGCACAATTTTCATTGAGGAACCATGGCCAAAAACTGACCAAAACTTGGTGAAACAATTGACCAAAGTGAATTGATTACTGGCTGCCACTGCACCAAACTGACCAAATGAACAGTAACTGTTCATTTGGTCATAACTCGAGCTAGGTAGGTCAAATTGACCTGAAATTTTACCAGCAATTAGATATGATATAGACCTAAAACTTTCATGAAGAACACCAACCCAAATTAGGCCATTAACTCATTCAAATCATTGAGCAAAGTTAAATTTACTGTACTGAGATTCTGCAGAATTTTCATTGAGCAGCAATGTTTGGATGGCTATAACTCTCTCTAGAAAACTCGGATTTAGGCGATTCTTGAACCGATGGAAACCTAAGACATAGTACAACATTTCATATGAAGAAAGTGAGACCAAATTATGAACTTAACTTGGTCAAATTATTAACCAAAGTTGGACCAAAAATCTGCCAGCACTAAAATCTCAGTATGAACAGTACATATGAACAGTAAACTTATTTTGGCCATAACTTGAGCTACAAAACTCCGATTGGGGTGATCCAAAAATGAGAATACACTTAAGACAATAAGGAACATTTTCTATGAAGGAAGTTTTGTCAAATTCCAACAGTAGATCGACCAATGGAGCAGTACAACTTCGGAGAACCAAAACCGAAAATTGGCAATTTTGCCAAAATGACCTAAGCTTTAAACAAATGACCAAAACCAACAAGTTTGGTGACCAAAATGTGGTATGTGGGTGAAGTTGGAGTTCCCATACCCATTAAGCCTTAGAAAGTCAATAATTTGACTTGAATAGTGCAGTGAATAGTAACCCGAAACACAAAATTTCGAGAACGTCGAATTTAACACGTTAGAGCTAGGTAAATGTGAAGTTAAGTTTATTTTGGATTTATTTTAAGTTTTAGTACTGAAACATTAGAAAATTTCGTGTTTCAGTGGAAAAGAATACCGGGACAGAACCCGAGGAGTCGAGTCAAGGCCAACAGGCGACTCGTTTGAGGTTTGTGCACAACATATACTTTTATAATCATCTTTTGCATATCGTTTTGAATAATGTGAAATATTGGATTATGGCATTCTTATGATGTTTGATCTAAATTGTTGAAATTTATTATGTATGTTTGAAATGACAATGTTTAGCAAATTGTTAAGATAAGTTTTGAAACCACAGTATCATGACCATATATTTGAACACCTCACTAGCACGACTAGTGGTGGTAATTTGTTTTGAATTTTGATTCCTTCTCCGAGAAGTGTTGAGGTGTGCCAGTAGAAGAGGATGTGAATGGATATCCATATATTTGAGCTAGCTAGCCTTGTGATATGATTTCTCTTTAGCCTCTGGCTATTGAGATTCCATTTGTTTCGAATGGCATGATCTAACTGTGGGTTTTATGAAATGTGTTTTAATACTTTGAAATAAACTTGGTTTACATGTAAAATCTTACAATGCATGATTGTATTTAATTTTCATGTTTAGTCAAATTTTTTAATTAATGTGCTTTAAGTTTTGCATAAAGATTATTTTAGTATATTGTGCACCATCGAGTCCTAGTACTCAATGATAGCTTTATTCTTTGCCGCAGATACAGAGACTAGAGGAGCAGATCGAGTCTGAGGTGTGAGAAGCTACCACCTAAAGTTTTGGGTATAATTTATACCCTAATCAGAATATTTCTTTTGATGTATATATTGCACATAAATGTATGGACATGTACATGGGTCTTGAGCAACTTGTACAAAGTTTGTATAAAAGTTGTAATAAATTTTAATTTGGACTTTTGAATGTAAATTTTAGTATGATGAATATATAAATTGTTTATCTTGAATGGAATATGAATAAATGATATTGATGGACAGTATTTTGAGAATTTTTGAACTTGTGAATTTTGAGAATTGGTTGAGATTGAGTATGAATTTGAAGTAGTGGTTGAGAAAAACTTTTAGAAGTGCTTTTTACAGGTATTCGAAGAACGGTTTTCTCAAAATACAGAGGAAACTCTGTCAAAATTTTTACAGAATTTGAGGAAAACTAAAATGGACAAAAAATATTAAGTAGTGTTAATTTTAACTAAATTTTTTAAATACTTATTAGAAATGCTCACCAGTTGTCAATGATACGGAAATTGTTTTAAAATCCCTTGTAGGGTACTTAATGAGTTATCGAGGTGAAGTTCGGTAGTTCATTAGGTATTCTACGGGATCATGTTATGCCTTACAGAGGGGTAAGGTGTGACATGTTTTAGTGGTATCAGAGCAAATTTTTGAATTATGTTTTAAATTGTGAATTTGTGTCTTTTCTTTGTTAAGTACAACTGCTCAATGTCCATAATTGCTACATACAAAGGCATTACATCATGAATGTGAACTAACGGAGGGAAATCTCCTTATGTTACTTGTTCAGAGATACCCTAGCTTCACTGAAATGGAAGAAGGGGATCGCCATTGAGCAATGCTGAAGCTGAGGCACAAGGGGAAGCCTCAGCTTTACCGAATGTCAGTGGGTCAGTAGCACCAGCCCCACAAATGCCGCAGTTCCCTGCACAATTTGCACAGCAGATGGCTGCGATGTTTCAACAAATGGCTGGGGGTATGCCCGTTCAAACTCCACCACAACCACCTGTGGCACAACCATTGCCTCCAGCTAGACTATATGACAAATTACTGATGTATTGGGCTGCAGAATTTAAGGGTACAGTGGACCCTTTAGAGGCAGAGCAATGGCTTGAAAGAATGGACAGAGTATTTAAGAAATTGCACTGCCCAGATGAGTTGAAGTTCGAATATTCTCGTGTCGCCATCGCAAGGATGCATATGATTGGTGGAAGACCATCCCCACGGCTTGGCGTAACCACTGCTAACTCGGGATGACTTCATCGAGAGTTCGCATGTAAATACATCCCAGATACATATGTTTATCAGAAATTGCAAGTATTTTTGAGTTTGAAACAAGGAAATCGATCAGTGGCAGAGTATGAGAGGGATTTCTCCCGCCTGAGTAACTATGCGGAGAGTCTCCTTACTACCAAGAAAGCAAGATGCAAGAGATTTGAGACGGGTTTGAAGCCCAAAGATAAGGATGCAAGTTGTGGGATTTCGACACAAAGAACTTCTCGTAACTTATGTCTCAAGCACTTGAACAGGAGAGAGATGAAGCAGAAGCAAAACCAGTGAAGGAAAAAGTCGATAAATTAGAAAAAGACAAGGGTGAAAAATCAGTTGAACAGAGTTCTGGTGCTACATATGGAAAGAAAAAGAAGTTTAGTGGACCCAGCAGGGTCGAGGTGGCAGATTTGGCGAGGTAGATTTTTCCGGTCGAGACCCCTAGGTCCGGTCGATCAGCCAGGGTTCACATTCTGCCCGCCCCTGTGAGACTTGTGGCAAGATTCATGGAGGGGAGTGCTACTGGGCCACTGGAGCCTGCTTTAACTGTGGAGGCAAGGGCCATATAGCTAAAGACTGTACTAGTGCTCCGAGATATGGTCCAGCTCCTACTACTGCTGAAGGATCTATTCAGAGTCCTGCTCCCAGAGGTTCACAGTCAGTTGGCAGAGGAAGAGGCAGAGGTAGAGGCACTACTTCAGTGATCGAGGCACGCTTGGTCGGGCCAGACAAAGAAGTGCTTCACTGAATCTACGCAATGAAACAGCGAGAAGAGGCTGAGACTTCTGATGTGGTAGCTGGTACATTCTCTATCTCTGGTCAAGATGTATTTGTATTGTTTGATCCGGGTTCAACCCATTCATATGTTAGTGCTAGCATAGTCAGTTCACTTGCTGTCCCATGTGTGCAAATGGGTTTTGAAGTGCTAGTAACTAGTCCGTTAGGACAAGAGGTCCGGGTCAACAGAATTTATAGAGACTGTCCTTTGGTGATCCAAGGACATGTTTTCCTGTCAGACTTGATTGAGATGCCCTTCAGAGAGTATGATATTATCTTAGGCATGGATTGGTTAGCCAGGCATCATGCTATGATTGATCAGAGATCAAGATCACTTTTGGTCTCCCTTTGTACGGTGATGTGGTCATACACGGGGAGAGGCATTTACTGCCATCAAACATCATTTCGGCTGCACTAGCCAGAAAGATGATCAGAAAGGGGTGTGAAGCATACTTGGCACATGTGATAGACACCCAAGTGGGGAGTCCAGCACTAAGGGACATCCCTACTGTATGTGATTTTCCGGATGTGTTTCCTGATGAATTGCCAGGATTACCTCCAGAAAGAGAGGTGCAGTTTGAAATTGATGTTATGCCTGGTGTGGATCCAATCTCCATAACGCCATATAGAATGGCACCTGCAGAATTGAAAGAGTTGAAAGTGCAGTTGCAAGAATTGCTTGACAAGGGCTTTATCCGCCCTAGTGTGTCACCTTGGGGAGCGCCAGTGTTGTTTGTAAAGAAGAAAGATGGCACTCTCCGCTTGTGTATTGATTATCGGCAGTTGAATAAGGTGACAATAAAGAATAGATATCCATTGCCCCGCATTGATGACTTGTTTGATCAGTTGAGGGGTGCAAACAGTTCTCCAAAATTGACTCGAGATCAAAGTTATTATCACCGAAAGTACAAGAGCAAAGTATTCCTAAAACTGCCTTCAGAACCCGCTATGGCCATTATGAGTTCCTAGTTATGCCATTTGGGTTAACTAATGCTCCGGCTGCTTTTATGGATCTGATGAACACTATCTTCAGACCATACCTCGACCAGTTTGTTGTGGTATTCATTGATGATATATTGGTCTATTCGAGGAATGCAGAAGAGCATGATAGACATTTGCGGATTGTACTGTAGACTTTGAGGGAGAAATGACTATATGCCAAATTGTCGAAGTGTGAATTTTGGTGAAGGAGATATCCTTTTTGGGGCATGTAGTATCGTAAGAGGGCATTAAGGTAGATCCAAGTAAGATTGAAGTCGCCCCATTGGAGGCCACCCGTAAATGTCACAGAGATTCGTAGTTTTCTGGGTTTAGCTGGATACTACCGTAGATTTGTGAAGGGATTCTCCATGTTGGCATCTCCATTGACCAAGCTGCTTAGAAAAGATGTAAAATTTCAGTGGACGGATAAATGCCAGCAGAGTTTTGATGAATTGAAGAGATGTTTGATCAAGCTCAGCCCTAACTTTACCCACACCTGTAAAGAATATACGATTCTGATGCTTCTCACAACGGGCTAGGTTGTGTGTTGATGCAAGATAGAAATGTCATTGCCTATGCATCACGCCATCTGAAACTGCATGAGAGGAATTATCCGACACATGACTTGGAGCTTGCGACCATTGTGTTTGCTCTTAAGATCCGAGACACTATTTGTATGGGGAAAAGTGTTACATCTACACGGATCATAAGAGTTTAAAGTATTTGGGCACCCAGAAGAGCTGAATTTGAGACAGAGGAGATGGTTAGAGTTGATAAAAGACTATGATTGTCTGATAGACTATCAGCCAGGGAAAGCTAATGTTGTGGCTGACGCCTTAAGTCGCAAGACTATGACAAGTCTATGAGTTACTCCTTTGTCTTTGGTACATGAGTTGAGATCATTACATGCCAGTTTAGAGATTAATGATGAGGGGCAGACAACAGTTGCATGGCATGTACAGCCAGTGTTGATTGATCATATTAGAATGGTCGCCGTAATGATCGAAGTATCGGTTGATGGAAGAAGTCCGGACAGGCAAGAAACCGTAATTCTCAATCGAGATGATGGTTTCATCGTTACACCAGGCGTAATATGTGTTCCTAATGATGTTGATTTGAGGCAGATCATTTTGAAGGAAGCACATGAGTCTCCTTTTGCCATGCACCTTGGTGGCACAAAAATGTATAGAGGGCTAAAGGAGCATTACTGGTGGATGGCTATGAAAAGAGATGTGGCAGAGTTTGTATCTAAATGCCTAACTTGTCAGCAAGTAAAGGCAGAACATCAAGTACCCGCTGGGTTGTTACATCCACTACCAGTACCAAAATGGAAATGGGAAAGAATAACGATGGATTTTGTGATGGGACTTCCGAGGACACAGAAGAGTCATGATGCAGTTTGGGTCATTGTTGACAGACTGACTAAATCTGCTCATTTTCCGCTACCGGATGGACTACAGTTTAGAAAGATTGGCCAAGTTATACATCGATGAGATTGTGAGATTGCATGGAGTGCCAGTATCCATCGTGTCAGACAGAGATCCTAGGTTCACTTCTAGATTCTCGGGTAGTCTTCAGAGAGCCCTAGGAACTAGATTGAACTTCAAGATCGCATTCCACCCACGCATGCATGGCCACCCGAGAGGGTAATTCAGATCTTGGAGGACATGCTACGGGCTTGTGTGATTGAGTTTGAGGGTAGTTGGGATACACACTTGCCTTTGATTGAGTTTGCTTACAACAACAGCTACCAATCAAGCATTGGAATGCCTCCATATGAAGCTTTGTATGGCAGGAAATGTAGAACCCCGTTGTGTTGGGATGACGTGGGTGAAAGAAAGATGATCAGACCCGAAATTGTTCAACAGATCAAGAGAAAATCCGGTGATCGTGAGATCGACTTAAAGTCGCATCGCATCGCCGTAAGTCCTACATTGATCCAAGAGAAGGGATATTGAGTGTGCAAGGGTGAGAAAGTTTTCCTCAAGGTTTCTCCTTGGAAGAGGATTATGAGATTCGGCCGAAAGGGGAAACTAAGTCCTCGTTTTATCGGGCCATATGAGGTTCTGGAAAGAGTGGGTCCTTTGGCATATCGGTTGGCACTACCTCCAGAGTTGGAGAAGATACATAATGTCTTCCATGTGTCCATGTTGAGGAGGTACCGATCAAATCCATCTCATGTACTACCAAGAAAAGAAATAGAAGTGAATCCAGACCTCACATATGAAGAAGAACCCATAAAGATTCTCGCTTATGAGGTGAAGCAACACGGAAGAATCAGATACCGTTTGTAAATGTTCTGTGGAAACATCATTCGGGCCAAGAAGCTACTTGGGAACGAGAGGAGGACATGAGGAGACAACACCCACAGCTGTTCAGAGATTGATACCAGGTAAAAATTTCGAGACGAAATTTATTTAAGGGGGGGAGAATTGTAACACCCCCGTTGCATAGCCTGGTAGATTTCATCGCTCCTGGACCGTGTCGGTCGGACAATTAATGGGATTAGGGCCACACTTAAGACAACATGAGAAGCCATAAACACAAATAATTAGTAATGTTTAATTAGTTAACTATAAATAAGAAAAACAGAACATAAGAGGTTAAACGAGCCGAGAGTCACAGTGATGAGTGACCTTCCTGAACGACATCAAGTCGTTTTAAACTCAAATTTTGAACCGTAAAGTGACGCTGCGGTCCTTAGGACCCTTATGGACACAAAGTGGAAAAGAGAAAATCACAAAAAGAAGAATCATAAGTCACCAAATAATTAGGTCGTGAGCCGAAGAAATATTGGATTATTTGCAAACCGGATGAACCGGCGAGGGGCGATTTGGTCAATTGTCCCCGAGAGCTGACTCCTGACCTAACTGTCAAATAAAATCGGAGAAAAGAAAATTTCGGAATTGAGAATTAAATTAAAGAACTAATAGAAAAATAAATTAAAAAAAAAGAAAGAAGATGGAAAAGTCAAAGTGATGACATCATGCATGATGTCATAAAGGCTTAATTGATTTATTTTATTAATTTGGGAATTTTGGTCTTCCTAAGACATAAAAGAAAAGAAAAGAAAAGAAAAAAAAAATATAATAAAGTCATCTTCTTCATAAAAAACGTGACTTTCTCTCCCTCACCCTCTCCCTCACCCAAAACCTCCATTAAAGCTCATTTTGAGCTTGATCAAATCCCTAATTTCACCATAGAAAAATTAGCCACCATAGTTGAAGCTTATCTAGGCAACTTGAGAAGAGGATTGAGCAAGAAAGAAAGAAGGAAAATTTGAAGAAAAGGAGGAAGAAAATTCTGCTCAAGGTTGGTAATACAAGCCTTAATTTTTCTTTGTTTAATTAGTGTTTATATGGCATTAAGAGCTTGTAAATAACCTTAAAATGAAAAAAAATGTGGGGAAGAACAAACTGAATTTTGGGGCAGCTTGAGAGGAGTATGGTTTGCATGAATATGATGCAATTGAATGAGTTTAGAAACCTTACTTAGTTAAATGATTAACATTAAAATCATTAGAAGTAGTTAAATGCAAGAGTTAGTGAGATTAGGGTTTCAATGCTAGGGTTTATGAACCAAAATTTGGAGAAATGCATAAATGACATGTTGGACCTATTGTGAAGTGAAATAATGGTCAATTATGACCAAATAACTTGTGTGGGAATGATAGGAATGAAAACTAAATTCGGAGGTAAATGGTCATGCTGCTGGCAGCATGACCAAACCCACTTTGAAGGACCAAAACTCAAATTTTACAAGTCCAATTGATATGCCACCAATTGGAGATGAAAATAGACATAAAAGAGCACAATTTTCATTGAGGAACCATGGCCAAAAACTGACCAAAACTTGGTGAAACAATTGACCAAAGTGAATTGATTGTTGGCTGCCACTGCACCAAATTGACCAAATGAATAGTAACTGTTCATTTGGTCATAACTCGAGCTAGGTAGGTCAAATTGACCTGAAATTTTACCAGCAATTAGATATGATATAGACCTAAAACTTTCATGAAGAACACCAACCCAAATTAGGCCATTAACTCATTCAAATCATTGAGCAAAGTTAAATTTACTGTACTGAGATTCTGCAGAATTTTCATTGAGCAGCAATGTTTGGATGGCTATAACTCTCTCTAAAAAACTCGGATTTAGGCGATTCTTGAACCGATGGAAACCTAAGACATAGTACAACATTTCATATGAAGAAAGTGAGACCAAATTATGAACTTAACTTGGTCAAATTATTAACCAAAGTTGGACCAAAAATCTGCCAGCACTAAAATCTCAGTATGAACAGTACATATAAATAGTAAACTTATTTTGGCCATAACTTGAGCTACAAAACTCCGATTGGGGTGATCCAAAAATGAGAATACACTTAAGACAATAAGGAACATTTTCTATGAAGGAAGTTTTGTCAAATTCCAACAGTAGATCGACCAATGGAACAGTACAACTTCAGAGAACCAAAACCGAAAATTGGCAATTTTGCCAAAATGACCTAAGCTTTAAACAAATGACCAAAACCAACAAGTTTGGTGACCAAAATGTGGTATGTGGGTGAAGTTGGAGTTCCCATACCCATTAAGCCTTAGAAAGTCAATAATTTGACTTGAATAGTGCAGTGAATAGTAACCCGAAACACAAAATTTTGAGAACGTCGAATTTAACACGTTAGAGCTAGGTAAATGTGAAGTTAAGTTTATTTTGGATTTATTTTAAGTTTTAGTACTGAAACATTAGAAAATTTCGTGTTTCAGTGGAAAAGAATACCGGGACAGAACCCGAGGAGTCGAGTCAAGGCCAACAGGCGACTCGTTTGAGGTTTGTGCACAACATATACTTTTATAATCATCTTTTGCATATCGTTTTGAATAATGTGAAATATTGGATTATGGCATTCTTATGATGTTTGATCTAAATTGTTGAAATTTATTATGTATGTTTGAAATGACAATGTTTAGCAAATTGTTAAGATAAGTTTTGAAACCACAGTATCATGACCATATATTTGAACACCTCACTAGCACGACTAGTGGGGGTAATTTGTTTTGAATTTTGATTCCTTCTCTGGAGAAGTGTTGAGGTGTGCCAGTAGAAGAGGATGTGAATGGATATCCATATATTTGAGCTAGCTAGCCTTGTGATATGATTTCTCTTTAGCCTCTGGCTATTGAGATTCCATTTGTTTCGAATGGCATGATCTAACTGTGGGTTTTATGAAATGTGTTTTAATACTTTGAAATAAACTTGGTTTACATGTAAAATCTTACAATGCATGATTGTATTTAATTTTCATGTTTAGTCAAATTTTTTAATTAATGTGCTTTAAGTTTTGCATAAAGATTATTTTAGTATATTGTGCACCACTGAGTCCTAGTACTCAGCGATAGCTTTTATTGCTGTCGCAGATACAGAGACTAGAGGAGCAGCAGACTGAGCTGCTGAGGTGTGAGAAGCTACCAGCCTAAAGTTTTCGGGTATAATTTATACCCTAATTGTAAATATTTCCTTTGATGTATATATTGCACATAAATGTATGGACATGTACATGGGTCTTGAGCAGCTTGTACAAAGTTTGTATAAAAGTTGTAATAAATTTTAATTTGGACTTTTTGAATGTAAATTTTAGTATGATGAATATATAAATTGTTTATCTTGAATGGAATATGAATAAATGATATTGATGGACAGTATTTTGAGAATTTTTGAACTTGTGAATTTTGAGAATTGGTTGAGATTGAGTATGAATTTGAAGTAGTGGTTGAGAAAAACTTTTAGAAGTGCTTTTTACAGGTATTCGAAAAACGGTTTTCTCAAAATACAGAGGAAACTCTGTCAAAATTTTTACAGAATTTGCGGAAAACTAAAATGGACCAAAAATATTAACTAGTTTTAATTTTAACTAAATGTTTTAAATACTTATTAGAAATGCTCACCACTTGTCAAAGATAAGAAAATTGTTTTAAAATCCCTTGTAGGGTACTTAATGAGTTATCGGTAGGTGAAGTTCGGTAGTTTATTAGGTATTCTACGGGATCATGTTATGCCTTACAGAGGGGTAAGGTGTGACACAGATCGTCTGTAGATATTATAAGGACTGAGAAGAGGTAAGAGTGACTCTCCAACCTGAGCATCTTCAGGTAGAGTAGATATTTCTACAAGATTATCAATTCTGGAGGATAGTGTTCTGCGAAGTGGTGAAGAGAAAGAAAGAGAAGAGGTGAGATTAACAATCTCAGAGGGGGAAGGGGTCTGAAGATGAGTTTGAAAGCGAGGTTAGGTGTTTGACAAGCCATGTTTGGTACGTGGCGTTGTGACTAGAGATCGCTCTACCTTCTAGGAAGGAATCAAGCAGTTACTAGTTTCCAGCCGATATACCAAGATCAGAGAAGATGGCAGAAAACAGTGATTCAGAAATTAAGAGAAATACCAGAGTTTGAAGATTTCTCTCTTACACCAGTGAAGTATGTATAATACAAACATAACCAGGCTCTGATACCAAGATAAGCCGGGAGCCCTTACCACACATATAATGAACTCATGCTATGCCTCTTCCCTCTCCATAGGTACTCTATGGCTGTGCCCTTTTGTTCATTATACATGTGATAACGGGACCGTCGCACCTTAATGTCAAAACAAAGATATTTCTGATACACAGGATCCTCTTAAAGAGGCAAGTGTAGAGCATACGTATATCTGATTATAAGAGTATGATACACGTTCAAAGGTTTTCGGAGAGAAAAAGAAGAGTTTTAGAAAGCATAGAAGAGAACTTCAGAGAATATTATTGAAAGAGAACTCAGTCTGCTTACAACAGAAGAGAGCAACTCCTTATATAGGCGAGGAGGCTCTTAACATTACAGGCAACCGGTTAGAAATCACAAGCACTCTTAAAGCAACATAAAGGAAAGCAAAATAAAGACAGACACATTATTACATTATTGACTGACAAACTTTAACTTTTATCATGGAGTGGTGGACAGATTGAGGGTGTCAAAGTCAGAGTCATCAGAGTCGATTCCAAAAAAGTCCTTTGGCCACTGTCTGTGTACAGGAGATGGTGGGTCAGCGCTTTGAATGGCATCTCGTGACTCTGTGTCCATCGGATCCTGGGAATCTTGCCACATGGGATGGGTCCAATCAATAGGCTCATCAGTGAGAGACTGGATGGGACCAAGCGATGTACAATTCACATGGGGAGGTACCAGACAATAATAGCTGTTGATTTCACAAAGATATTCAGCTAGTTATTTTCTCAAGGGTCCCATGGCTTCCTTGTCAATAATTGATCCCTCGTAAGTTCTCCACTCGTATTCAGTATTCTGGGTCCAGAGGACTCCATCAGGCCTTCTAGAGAAAGGCCTGTGAAAAATGAACATGGTTCTAATGTTGGGCTGAGTAGCGATGGGCCTTTCTTCTATTCCATGGGTGTCTATGATGCGCTTTAGACTGTAGCGCCATGCTGATATGGGCTTGAACCATTCCAGAAATCTGGACAGGAGAGTTCTGTTGGTGTTGTTCATAACATATTGATACAGGGCCATGAGTGGGAATTCTATCCCTGTAGAATAGAGAGTAACCATGCACCAGATGAGCCATAGTTCTTCCAGGATGAGTTCTCTGCCAGGGTGGATACTGAAACAGGTGAGGAAAGGGTTGTCAGGGATAAAGACAGTCGAGGAGGGGAGTAATCCCCTTAGGGTGTTTCTTGCACTTAGGTAGTGAAACAGATGATCCCTTGTGAACTTAGCCATTTTTGTGATAGGCTGGTTTGGTGAGCATCCGGGGGGAAAACTATCTGGAGTAGGAACTAGGAAATTGTGCATTGGAGAAGGAGTATGTGGAGAGGATGAAGATGATGCCATGAGGATCAAGGGGAGTGTAGAGAAAGATTAGATCAGGTGGAGGGTTTTTGGCCTGGATAGGAGGTCAGGAACCAAATTGTGCTTCCCTTTGATATGCTGGACTGTGAATTTATACTTGGCGAACCAGTCCTTAAGCCTCAGTAATTGTGGTTCAGGAAGAGACTTGTTTCTGAAGTCTAGAACCTTTGGGAAAGATGAGCTGTCCATGACCACAGTGAAATGATGGCCGATTAAATGAAATTCGAATTTCTTTATTCCATTTTTTACAGCTAATATCTCTTTGTAGACTGAATGATAATGTTTCTGAGGTTCTGGGAACTCTCCACTAGCATGTCCGCAGATATATTTTTCTCCTTGAATCTCTTCGATGAGTACTGCACCCCAGTGGGTGTCACTAGCATCAGTCTGAAGGATGCGGTGTCCAATGCTAGGAATCTTTAGTGGTGGCGGGTTTAAAGCCACTTCTTTTAATTTTTTGACTGCACATGTCTGTTCTTCCCTCCATGGTGGGGCATCCTTTTTAAGCATCTTTGACAGCTGGCAAGTGTGGGCAGCCACATGCGGGATAAACTTCCTGATATAATTGATAATACCAAGGAACTGTTGTATCTGTTTTACTGTCAAGTCCCTATCAGGAAACTTCAGTAATTCCTCTGCAATATGAGGTCCCGGTTGGTATTTTCCATCCTTGAATTTCATTCCAAGGAAGTCGATGTCAGTTTGGGCCAGTGAGCTCTTTTTTTCTGATAGCGTAATTCCATAGGAATCCACCAATTGTTGAAATGTGGAGAGGAGTGTCCTATGGGCCGCAACATCTTTGGAGAAGAGAAGGATATCGTCTATATAAATAAGAGCACTATGTAGTATGGGCTCGAATATCCTTGTCATGGCCTTTTGGAAGACTAATGGGGCCGTCTTAAGGCCGAATGGAAGGACTGTCCATTGGTACTGGGCCGTAGGAATGCAGAAAGCAGTCTTGGGCCTATCAGAGGGGTTAATACCCAGTTGCCAAAAACTAGCCTTAAGATCAAACTTGGAGAAGACATGGGCTTCATGTAGTTGAGTGAACAAGGCTTCAGGCTTTGGTAATGGGAACTTGTCATCTTGGAGGAAATGATTCAGAGGCTTATAATCTATGACAAGTCTTTTCTTCCCTCTTAGTCGTTCCGATCTTTTTTCAACATAAAAGGCCTGGCAGGCCCATTGGGAGAAGTGGGTTCTATGAGGCCTTGTTGGAGAAGCTGTCTGCACTCTTTTTAGGCTAGAGCCAAGTCTGTAGGATTCATTCCCGGGTGTGATGCCTTTGTCGGATTGATATCTTCATTGAGTTTGAATGGAAGACTGACAAAGAATTCCGGGTTTTTCCATAGGGGGTGGTGATGGTGAAAGTGTGCATGGGAATCAGCACAGGACCTTAAGAGGAGCTCCTTGTGCTCTTGGAATTCAGCTGAGGCATCAGCCAGAGAATATAACCTTGGGACAGAAGTAAATGGCTGAAAATTCCTCTTATATTTCAATCCTGTGGGGAGGATCTTCAAATGCTTCGCCTGTTGATACAAGTCAAAGCCTATCAGCAGATCCTTGTCAGGAAGATCCGACCCGATGACCCTAGTCCAGAGGATACAAGTGGGGAAGAACTGGATTCCAATTGGATGCTTAGTGATGAGGCTAGTTTTGAAAACATTTCCATCTGCAGCCTTAAAGTATTCTTCATGAGGGACCCAGTATTCTGAGGGTAAGATGGCTGGGTTCATCATGCTTTTGTGAGCCCCGGTATCCAGGAAGCCAATGACACTAATGGGCCGTTCATACTTGCTGGGAAGAATATGAATCGGGACTAATGGAATTGGAATAGTGTCTGGGCCATAGGTGGATTGGGAGGATTGGATATGTTGGGCCAGATAAGACGGGTAATGGGCTTCAGTATCTGAACTAGATTCTTCTGAAGTGAATGAATAGTCTTCTTCTGATCCAGCGCCTATCCCAAGGGCAAAAACTGTATCTTCATCGGGCTCATCCTGTTCAGAGAACAGGGATTCAACATCATCATGCTCTAGGGAGATGTGAGAAGCCTGCTGTATGTGTTGTAATAGCTTAACCGCCTTATTGGGGTTTTTTGGGCAGTTCTTGGCATAATGACCCCGATTGCCACAGACATAGCACCTGTCAGACTTTTTTGTACCCGTTCTTTTCCTTCGAAAGTATCTGACTGACCTTCTTCCTTTCTTTTGCTTGAAAGGGGGTTTGAACCCAGAGGGATGCTTATTGTAATGTGCTTTCTTCTTTAGCTTGCATTCACAGTTCTTTTCCTTGCATTTAATGGCAAGGTGAGACTTCTGACATACATTCTTCAAAGCTTTGCTATTGTCAATGATATCTTTGAACAATTTCTGTTGTTCGCACATTTTGTCTAGACAGGCCAGAGTCATTTGATGGATTTCCCCTATAGTTATAACATTCATTGCTCTTCTGGTAGCAGCAATACTTCTGTGGAGTTCTGGTTGTAATGCTTCTGGTAAAGAGGCAATATAGGTATGCCTGAGGTTGACATCATTGTAACCATTAAGCAGATAATAGCGTTGAGTCATGCGCTGGTAGTGTCTTTCAATGTCTGATCTTTTTAAAGAACAGCAATGCATATCAAAGAACTCTTGTCTTAACTGCTTGCTGTATAAGGATGCATCTCCGAGAAACTCAACAAAGAGAGCATTGACTGCTTGTAAGGGAGTCAGGTGGCAAAATTGAGCTTTTTGATAATATTTAAGTAATATTATACTTAATTTTATCTTTCCATTCTTTCTACTCAAATAATATTAACTTCCTTTGAAATAAATTATTTGTGATAAAATAATTTAATTGAATTTTTACAAAATCATACTTATTTCTACTTCTTTTAAAATATATATTTTTTCTACTTCTTTTAATATATATATTTTTTCAATTAAAAAGAATTAAATTCTTTCATTTCAAATGTAAAAATTAATAAAAAAAAAAAATCAATTGAATTAAAATTTTGTAAAATTTACATTCCAAACAGACCATTAAATTACTAAATCATCATTTATCATACATTCCTTTCAAATAATATGAAATTGAAAAACTTTACCTTATCTTCTATTACTTTACATTCGAATATGTTCATATAAATTTTTTCAATTTATTTCAAATCTAAAAAGTATATATATTTTTTCAATAATTTTAGCATCATATATATAGTTAAATATTAAAAAAAAAACTATTTATTCCAATAGAAAAAGTAATTTCAAAATTTTATCCTTATTTTTATTATAAATTAATAATAGGTTATTATAATAAGATACTCTTATATCAGTTAATTATAACATTCTTTAATATTATTATATTTTTTTATAATTTTTATTTTCGTATATCATTCATCCCTTATATTAATATTAATATTATTATAATTTTTAATCTTTATTTTATTAATATGAAAATAAGTACACTATTAAAATGGTTTTAATTAGAATTTTATGAGAAATTTTTACTTATATTAAGTCTAACACAAAATCAAGAAATAAATATATAAAATTTATATATTTAATAATTAAATTTTATTTATATATTTTATGTCTTGAATTATATGTTGTTTAGATAAGAAAAATTCGAATTTTATAAATTGTTAATCAAAATTAAGTTGTGGAGAGTAGGAAAATTCGGTTCAAATCGAAAAATCAAACCGAACCGAGTCAATTCGGTTTAATCGGTTTGATTTTAAAATTAAATTGGTTCGGTTCGGTTCGGTTTTACATTATAAAAATTTCGGTTATTTCAGTTTGGTTCGGTTTTGAAGAGAAAAAAAATCGATTAAACCGAACCGAATAGTAATTTATATAGTTAAATCAAACTAAATCGAACTGAATCGATTTTTGAATTGATTTATTTTTATGAAAAATTTATGAATTATATTTAATTATATATATATTAATTGTTTAATTTCATTGATTAATGGTTATTAGGTTCAAACCAAAGTTAAAATTAGACTAAATAACTTAAAAATTAAGTTTAAATTAAAAAATCAATAAAAAAATTAAACCGATCTGTTTAAACTGAATCGAACCGAAATAAAGCGATTCAGTTTGATTCGATTTTTCACTTATTTCAATTCGATTCGATTTCTAAAATTTACCATTCGATTTTTAAAATTTAATTCGATTCGATTTAATTCAGTTGGATTTAAACTGAATGCCCACCAATAGTGGAGAGTGAAGCGGAGATATTATGGACAAGTGGGTTGACAACTTGACCTATTGTTCCACGTGCGTACGTCTGGAAATTAGGCCCCTTGCACTGTCATATGGCAACAAGCCCATTTAATTCTTTTAAAATGACTTTCCTTTAACTATAAAAATTAATTCCTCAAAATAAAATTAATTAATTAAATTATATATATATATATATATATATTAATTTTATACTTTCTAAACTCACCATTAATATTTAATTATTAATATTAATGGTAATAATTATATTTTATTTTCCACGACTCCATTTATAATGAAAGTGAATTAGTTTATATATTCAAAACATATTTTTTACATTTAAAAAAACCTAATAGCTATGTGGTAATTTAGTATTCCATTAAAGCGAAACTGTGACCCACAAATAATGAGAATGCACCATTCCTACAATACGGACAACACTTTTTGAGGGAAACTGTTTTCTAGTAGAACAAGTAATTAAAATCTAAGTGAAAAGAAAAAAAAAACTAAAAATAATAATTAATCATCAGTCTTGGTGATTTAAAAGTATAAAATTATGTTTGATATAATATAATATATTATAATGTAATTAATTGAATAATGTAATTAAAATTATAATGTAACATAATTATCATTATATTTCTATATTTAGCTATAAAATAAAAACATAATTAATATAATATATTGATAATTTTTAGTTTAATATTTAATTTATTTATAGTGTTAATAATAAGTGATAATGATTGTAATCATTAGTAGTTTAGTGGTAGTAATGATTAAGTGATGATGGTGATTGTAATGGTCAGGTGGTGTAGAGGTGACATTGACTAAATGGTAATAGTGGTGGTAGTGATAATGATAATGGTGGTGGTGGCAGTAGTAATAACAAGATAGAGAAAGTGATGGTAATACTGGTAATAACTAGGTAGTGGTGATATTAATGATGTTATTGATAATAAATAAAAAAATTAAAATAAGTAATTATGATTATATCTATTTTTATATATATAATAAAATTATGTTATTTTAAATATAATTATTTATTTTATTTAATTATCATTTCATTACATTAATTTTTTTAATTAACAAACAACGTAATTAATATATGTAATTATAATTACATTACAATTTTAATTATAAATTCACACTAAAGGCAAGAAAAATAATAATAATCAAATAAGTATTAAGAATTCATAACAAAAAGTTATTTTCTCATGCTTTAATAATATTTTTTTATAATTGAAAAAATAATTTTTTATAATATTTTTATATTTTACTCTTAAATAATAAAAACATGCCACAATTTATTGATTAAAAAAAAAAAAAAAGGTCTCATCTGAAATTGTGAAGGTTCGTCTTTTATATGTGAATCCTAAGATGGGCATTTGTCAGGAGGAAAAGGGCACCGAGTGATATAGTTTTTAAGTCGTTTTGTTACAACTACCATATACATCATGATTTCTAAGATCAATAATTAGTACATGATTAATACAACAAAATATAAATAAAAAATTTTAAATTATTAATTGATGCTTTTTCCATTCACCTGAATAAATTTTCTCTTTAAGTTGCCGGGTGATATTTTCTAAAGAGAGATTAAATTGTTAATTAATGTTATTATATTAATATTTTATTTATTTTTTTATTATTATCTATATTATAATGCAGGTTAAATTTTTTCTATAAGTTATTATCTGATACTTTTTAAAAAGAGCTTGATTTGCTAATTAATAATTTTATATTAGTATTTTAATTTTATTTTCTTCTATTAATTTTGTTAAATTTATAATTTTAAAAAATAAAATAATAAATTACATTAAATGACCGTTGATTTATAATTTATAGCTATTATTTTATAAAAGTGATAAAAATATAATTTTACTAAAAAAATTAAATTAGATATGTAAAGAATAAAAATAAAGTATTAAATGAGAGTATTATGGTTATATGTTATACATTTTAATGATCAAATTTAAACAAAAAAATATTAAAAATAATTTTAATAAAATGAAAAATATTAAAATTTAAATGTCACGACCCGATCTCATGGGCCGGACCGGCATTAGGACCTAAGCTAGTATAAAACCTCCAAGGCCCGTAGTAAGCTTTACTGTTCCAAAATCCATAACCATGACAAAAAACTGAGGTCCAATATGTAAATAAAATAAAATAGAATAATACATTTTTATTCGGGTTAACCCAACCCGATAACGATTAAAAACTAAAGTTAGGGGAGCCCAGCTCAAGCCTGATACCACTGTTTGCAAACATTTTAAATATCATAAAATTTTTACAATTATACAATTATTAAAACACTAATACTTAAATTTATATAGTACTTGACAAGATTATTACTAGTGCTAACAAATGCGAAATTCTAGATTATAATTTTGAAAATTAATAATACAAATAAATAACTGCTAATAATCTTATGAGGAAAAAAATAGGTTATTCTGAAAAAAAACTTCTCCTGTAGCTTGAAAAAATAGGGTGAACAGGAGTAAACATTTGAGCCATAGAGTAAGCTATTGATTTTAAATACAATTTCTATAACTATCTAAAGCTAATGTATACTTAAGGATGAAATGCAACACAAATCATCATATTCAGCCAAATTCAAATAACACTCGCACAAAGAATAATTTGGAGTATTCACACACCCATATATCACGTTAGATATATATACAGATAAGAGCTGATCCCCTATACAGCTCTCTTAATCCAATACCTGCCAGCAAGATCAACTCGAGCTGGACTTTCGCTTAATAATCTAAATACGGGGGTCAGCGAGATCAACTCAAAACTGTACTCACTCCGACTTTTACAAAAAAGACTGAGCCCCAAGCAAGACTAGCTCAAGCCAATTTGTCCACTCTACCCATATCCATAACACCACACCATACGCATGTCGACACACGCACACAGCTCTAAATTACCCTAAGGCAATATCCACATCCATCTTTGTAAATAAAAAAATGCAACATAATGCGTGCCTAGTATTTAGTTACATACATATATTTATATGTGATGTATGAGCATGCATTGAATATATAATAATATTGAAATTGTAAATAAAATCAATATCGATTCACAGATTGGTCAACTGGACTGCAACTGATCCGGCTGAAAGGAGAAGATGATCGGCATCGACCACCTAAACATACACATTAACCTCTATCAAAAGACTGACAAAATTAAATAATTGATTTAAATCACAAAATTAAAATAATTCCTAAGATTTTGTCAAAATTTTGATAGAATTTTTCCTATACCTAAGACCTATCTAACCTATAAAGTAGTTTAAATAACACTACTAAAATAACACATCTCAATCCATATCTCATCAACATCATATGGACCCTCCAAACTAGGTAATAATTACAAAATTGAAAAATTATGTTTTAGCTTCTAAAACTAACATTCTACAAAAATCTCTCAAACGAGCTCTAAAAATTTTAAAATTGTGCCTCGCAGTCCTTAACAAGATTATAAGACTATTTCAAAAAGAATTATAATTTTCTAATTACCCATGAATATTTTATAAATTTTTATTCTAAATTCGATATTAGGTAATTAAGGAAATATAGGGTTCGGGTTTATCTATGTCAATTTCGATACTTGAAACGCATCCGGAGCATCTGAAAATGCTAGGATCGACTATAATATTGATTATATTCTGAGACGGGCTGCTAGGCAGCCAAATTTAGCCGAAAACGTGGTCCTGAGCATCGGTGAGCTATCATCGATCCGATCGTACATAAATTAAGCCCAAAAATTATTAATAATTATCATAAAATTATTTTTATTTTTTAAAAATTGAAAAAGCCTAAAAATCTCACAAAGTGATCTGGACTGTCCGATGATTGCATTTTTCAAACAGTGTCCGATCAGAGCGGTACTGGTCTCATCTCGAAGGTTTCATTGCTCCGAATTCATCGATTGTCTCGGATCACCAATCCGACTATCGGATCTTCAAGAAAATGGCCAAATTTTCACTCCATGAAATCTGGCAAGGTTGGTCTCATTTGAAAGCTCTCGCTTCAAGGAGTCCAACACCATTGGAATCACTTCGTTTGCAGGTCAGAAATGCCCAAAATGAAGCTTAGAAGTTGAGGTAGCGATTTTTCTCTCTCTTCGCATGGGTTGTCGGATTTCCTCACCGCCGGCTGTCATTTTCCAGCCTCTAAGGGTCACTTAAGGTGGTGGCCGGCCATCTGGGGTGGTTGCCGGCCATGGGTCACCGGTAAAGTGAGAGAGAGAGAGAGAGAGAGAGAGAAAAGGTGGGTGGGGGAGGTGGTTCTCCTGATTTTCTCTTTTGATTTTTTTTTTAATTGTAGTCCTCTGTCACATGCCAATGTCACCTCACTTTTCTTTTCTTTCTTTTTATTATTATTATTATTATTATTATTATTATTATTATTATTAAGGTTTAATTAAAATGTGTCACCAACAATTAATAAATTAGTGTAAATCTTTCTTATATAACCTTCAATTTCATTAATAGAGAATGATACAATTAATTAAATTAATTAAATAAATTATTAAAAGTTGAATTTATATTCTTTACGTTATAATAAGTTTAAAACCATTAAATGATAATAATAAGATAATCGAAATATTGTATTTTCTTTTTAATCATATGCTACCTTACAATGTTATAAAATATATACTTGAGGTGTAATAATAACAATAATAATAATAATAATAATAATAATAACTGATATACATTAAATAATATTAAAACAATGTTTAAATACTATAAAACAAAATTATAACATTTACATTTTTTTAAAATTCGGGTTACTACGTTAAATTAATGTTTAATTTTTTTAATCAATGTAATTATATAAATATTAAAAAAAATAAAAGAGAGTATTACAATTATATGTTATAAATTTTAATGATCAAATTTTAAAACAATTTGCATTAAATGACCATTGATTTATAATTTATGGCTATTATTATATAAAAATGATAAAAATTAAATTAGATATATAAATATTAAAAATAAAATATTAAATGAAAATATTATAGTTTTCTTTTAGAAAAGAATATTATAGTTATATGTTATAAATTTTAATAATTAAATTTTTAAAAATTATTAAAAATAAATTTAATACAATGAAATATTAAATTTAAATTAAATATAAAAAATAAATTTTTATTAAATTTATAAATAACACAAATATTAAATTAATATATATATATATATATATCTAGAGAGAGTATTTTCATAATGCTATCACATAACATTCTATTTCATAATATTACCCCTATTATATTACTATCTGACTTTTACTATTAAATTTTCTCTATTTTTCATTAATTATTTATTTAATTACTTTAAATTATAATTTAATATATATAACTTAAAAGTTATTCAATAGTTATCTTTTTAATATCATAATAAGTTATAATATATTAATTACATATATATATATATATATTTATTTATTTATTTATTTACTTTTATTATAAAATCTTTATTAAAAAGTTTGATAGAATAAAATATGTAATAATTAATAAAAATTTAAAATATAATATTATTTTTATCAATTAAAATTTAAAAAATATAAAAATTAAAATTATTAATAACCATATGTATTAGCATGGGCAATTCCCTAATTGTTACCAGGGCTGTGAGCCTACAACATTAATCTCAACAACTCTTTGAAACACAAAAGAATCAACCGTTTATGATTCTCAACAATTGGTTTATCTCCACTTCAGCTAAACACACTATACAAGCATTATAATAACCTAAGAGATATTCGTGAAGGGAAATTAACACATGTATTTTCTTCTCCTTAGCAATTTGGGAACAAAACATCTACAACTTATTAGGAACCTATGACATTCTAACCAGCATACATTCTTAATATCTCAAAGCTAGAAACCTCAAGGGGGGTGCTGTCTGGAACTATTACCTACAAAGATGTATTATAGATTCCATAGAATGGAAATCCCAGAAAAAGAGATATGTACAGGATAGGACAAACTGTGGAAATATAATTTAAGCTTTTGGATAGCGAGAGCGGCCTTTCTTCCTGAGAAACTCAGGAATCTCCACAGAACCTCCTTCGGTAAAAGACGGTCGCCGATTGATTCCAAAGGTTACATCCCCAGGTGACAGCTGGCTTGCCTGCGTTATAATCATTATTAAGCAAAATATTGCAAAGTGCATGTGCTTGTACGTAACAGACACACACACACACACACACAGACACAGACACAGAGAGAGAGAGAGAGAGAGAGAGAGAGAGAGAGAGAGAAACCTGGAGAGGCCTGCCTTCATTTTCTTCTTGCCGTTTGAATCCAGTTGCAATTAGAGTTATGCTGACCTGGAAAAAAACCAATATAAATTAAAATCCATCATGTGGATCCTATTCAAAGATCTCCTGTCCGAGTAAGCATTCACTTACTTGACTGCTTAGCGATGGATCTACCACTGCTCCAAATATTAAATTTGCAGTTGGATCTACAAGGTCATAGATAACCTCTGCCGCAGCATTTACCTGCAAGAGTTGTCAGGTTTGCTAAAGAATATGGAAAAACAGAAAGACAGCGCTTTGAATTCAGTTCAGGCTCCGCAATATGATTCCTGAGTCCTGACACCAGCATTTAGGTGCACAATTAATGCAGTTTCAAGGCTATATTCAAACAAACATTATTATCCACACTACTTAAAATCTACCTAATTCTGGGTGAGATTACAAAAGATGAGGACTGGACATGGAAATGAGGAGCAGACAGCAGGTTGGAAAATATGTACTCCCAAAAAAAGGAATAGTTTTAGGCCGAAAATTTTGCTATACTGCCCAAAATGGATGTACTTTCATACAATTTATAATTGCAAATGACCATATTCAAAAGACACTTGAGGTTGAGGCAATAAACAAAATGTAGAATCCACCAGTATAACGATAGAGAGAGAGAGGAGGTACCTCAAATAAAGTCAAATCACTTCCACCGGTTATGTTCCACACAATTCCAGTTGCCCTCTCTATACCAATATCCAATAAAGGTGATTGAATTGCATTTAGTGCAGCATCCCTTGCCCTTGTTTTCCCTGCACAGAAACAAGAACCAACGGAGATAACTTTCGAATGCCCTATAGATGCTCAATCAAAATGCAAAACAAGAACAAATGGAAATAACTTTCAAATGCCCTAAAGATGCTTAATCAAAATGAACCATGAACTCCAGGACATTACAGAATGCTAATAAAGAGGCCTCTCTAGGTGATCAAGCCACAGAAAAAAGGTTATCTGGCCACCATTATAGTAAGTCATTACATACCATTAGGTGAGATGAACCCAAAAGAAAACAAAGATGAACCACAACATCAATACAGCCAGTGGGCATGAAGAAGAACAATGATAAATTTTCTTGATAATAAAGAAAGAGGAGATGGATTTGTTATGTACTATGTCTTAATTACCGGCTCATACAAGAAGGCATCAGCAGTTGCATGACAGTTGTTGCTGATTCTCACAGTTGCACTCTTTAATTGATGCATTTTTTTCTCCCTCTCACTTGTGGAGACTGGAGACCCTAAGCCCCAAATGTTTTCTTTTCTCTTTTTCTTAGTTTTAGTAAATTAACTCAGGAAAAGTTTGGCCTTTTTTCAATTTTAAAACTGACATGGATTTCTGCTAATATATTTACTTTGTTTTATTTGCTCATGTCAAATCAGTACTCAATCTCCAAATCAAAACGTTAGGTTCAATGGCAAAAAAGTAAAGCTAGAAGGCTCAATAATTCCGTAGAAAACTTGAAAAGTTTAAGGGCTAATTGGCTAAAAAAAAAGGATTTTCCCTTATGTCATAAGATGAGTTGTGAACTATGTATTAAACTAGCAGCAGTTGCTCAAATGTGATATTATTATTTAGCATCTATGACAAGCACGGGAAGGACAATAAGCTGATGCTATGGACAGCAACAACCCCACAAATCTTTCTTCAAACGGTGATTGAATAGATAAGCCACCAAGCAACAGGCATATGTAGCATGCTGCATGAGAATTTGCCATCATTAACCTGTTTGTTTTCCTTGAAAAGGAAGGGCCAATATATCTCATAGTTAACATAGGATAGCTACAAGTTTTGAACTAGCCTAAGGGGCCATGTTTAATTTGGAGTACAAAGCAATGCAAGAAACCTAAACATTATTGTGATAAATAGCATAAAATTACCAGTTGCAGTTCCTATCCCCATTAATGAAGATCCAGCATTTGCCATTATAGCTCTCACATCAGCAAAATCCACATTTACCAATCCTGGAATCTGCAAGTCAAGAAACCTATTACCAGTTAGAGTACAAAGGATAGATTCCCTATAGCTATGCATTATATCCAACAGGACAACTACCATCTAAATTTATCTAACAAATGGATGATAATCAGAGATATCTGTTGTCAGCAGAATGCTCATAAAATTTTAAAGTACGTGCGCCCCTATCATCACAAGTTCCAAAGTATTCATGCAGATACACCAGCATTAACACAACAAAAGTCCAAGGTTTTGAAGTGTTTATGCCTGCAAAATCATCATTTTTTTCCATGATAAAGAATCATAGGGTGCATTAACAGACTATGTAATGACAACAAGTGACAACTAAAATCAGGGTCCATATATATATATATATATATATATATATATATATATATATATATATATATATATATATTAAAATGCATAAAATTTAACATTGTATCTATTTTTTATTTAATTACACACCGTAATGATATCAGAGATACCACGAACACCCTGACGCAGAATATCATCAGCCAGGTTAAATGCTTCTGTTACTGGGGTAGATTGGGAAACAGCAGTCAATAACTTGTCATTGGGTATGACAATCAATGTGTCAACATTATCTCTCAAAGCTGCAATTCCTTCCTGGGCCTGAACTGCTCTTCTTCGTCCCTCAAAAGAAAAAGGAGTAGTGACTATACCAACTGTCAATATACCCATCGACTTTGCAACACCAGCAATCACAGGAGCTCCACCTGTGCCAGTTCCCCCACCCATTCCAGCCTGCATATGGAAACTTAGAGTTCTAATTAAGAAAAACAAAACAAACAAACAAACCAAAGAAGTATCCTTCCTAGCAAGAAAAAGAGAAACAAACAGAATGTGAAGAAAAAAGAGATTCAACCACTGGAAAGTATATGTACCTTAGACGGGCAACTGGGCAGGTATCAGTAGTGCCCTTGACATTTTAAGAGCAAGAGCATAAATGCAAGGCAAATTCATTAATACATTCCACACAAGATAAATATAACTAAAGAAATAGTAACATAAAGTTAATTTCGAAACCTTGTTAATTCCATGAATAAGAGCATCAAGTTGATTTTTCAATTCAACTATGCCTTAATGCCAAACTAGTTAGGGTCCGCTATATGGTCATCCCCAAGTTGATTCAGTATCACATATGTCAGTCATTTATTTGAATTTTTCTCAGACCATATTTGGAAACTCAGGTAAAAACATAAAAAATGTTTTACTTATTATCAGCATTACTAATTTACTATATCCAACTACAACTTGTATTTTGCTTATGACTAAAAATAACATTGCAAAGAAATTAGTAATAAATTTTGTAATAGTGACATGAAAATCAGGCAAGAATATAATTATAATTCAGAATGTGCTAGCATCCAAAGACTAAAAATCTGCTATTCATGGCCAGTTACAGGTATGAAAAAGAAGGAAAACTATAGGCCATTCGAAACTATCACACCATATAAGTGACGGAAAACATTCTGGGAATAGGAAAAAGATTAAAGAGAACAGTAGATAGGTCCATTGATTAAAATAAACCAGTAATAATCAATACCATGTACTACTCAAATGGCATCAGACCAGACAATTGCAGTTGCTGATTAACGAAATTCTATCACATGATTGGTTCTGCATTTATTATCAAAAAGAAGAATGAAATACACTATTTGGCATAGTTTTTCTCTTCCATTTGAGACAAGCACATTATCTGTTCATCTCCTCTTTCATTGATGATGTTGCTTTCAAGTGTTAGAGACTAGAAACACCAGAATAATATATAAAATGTACAATTTTTTGACATTCACATTTCAACCATAAAAAGCACTTGCTTAGCAAGAGTGTATCAGTATAATATATTTATCACTAGAAAATTCTGATTTCTACAGATGCTGAACTTACAGTGACAAAGACCATATCAGAACCATAAAGTGCCTCTTCTATGGCCTCTTTGCTTTCTTTGGCAGCATTCATTCCAATCTCTGGGTTACCTCCAGCTCCAAGTCCTCTAGTCAGCTCTTGACCAATTTGCAAACGATTCTCAGGAAAGACAGGAGACATTTTCATGGCTTGCACATCTGTGTTCACAATCCAAAATTCCACACCCTTCATTGCACTTTCTATCATGCGATTGACTGCATTTGACCCACCACCTCCAACGCCAATTACTTTGATCTTAGCTTCATCATAATTACTTGAACTAGATTCATGTCCTAAGCTGTCAGTAACAGTTCCACTTGAAGCATCCTTCCTTGGGGTGGTTGCTGTGTTGTTCCCCTCGCCTCTAAGCATTGAAATTTCAGGGTGCAGATCCAGAAAAGAGTCTTTGTTGTGATATGGACTGACACTATGAGACTTTGCCGAACATTTAAAATAAGAAAAATTTGACTTTTGGCTGGCATCCAGAAACCTATTCTTATCATCAGATATTTTGAGAAAGCCAACTCTCCCCTGGTGATTCTCCACTGTCATTCTTCCTCCAAGAACAGTTAACATCCCCATTGGGTTTCTAGTATCAGAAGGGGTACAATAAGGTGACACACAAGCTGCCATCTTAAATTGCGCTGATGAAATAGCAGTAGGTTTAAACACCAGACTGACTTAAATTGATAATTATATTAAGAAATCACTTCTAACACCTGCTTGGCAAAAACCAAACAATCAAAAAGGTGCCCATCAATGTTTAGCACACATAACTACACACAAATCCACACAGAGTAGGAATGGCCTACATGAAAATCGAGTACAAATTAATGAATCACAAGAAATGAAGGACTTGTAATGGAAACATACAAATGCTTAACAAATTCAGTGATAGAGCTCAGAATAATTCCCACAAAGAATAATCTAGATTACTAAACCCAACCCAAAAACAATTACCCAAAAATGCTGAGAGTTAAAAACAACTAAAACCAATAACAAATGATGAGCCACTAACAGACAAAAAAAGTTGAGCAGCAGAGCAACTTCTAGATCAAAAAGAGCGCTTCAAGTAGAGCAAGGAGAGAAAATGACATCTGGGAAAAGAGAAACTGACCTTAGATTTGCAGAGCAACAGAAAGCAATTTCCCTTGGAGCGTTGGTTGTTGCTAAGGTATAGAATCGAAATGGGATTTTTATTATTATTTAACAATAAAAGGAAATTTGAGTTTAGCTTTTCTCTGCCCTTAAAACTGAGAATTGGGGATGGCAACGGATATTTGTGAAAATTATTTTATTTAAATTTAAATTTAGTTAATATTTTTAAAATTTAAATTTATCTTAAATTTGATAAAAATTATTTTTAATTTATTTAAATTTATCTTAAATTCAGTTGTTTTTATAAAAAATATACGAATGTATTTAATTTTTTATATTTTAATTAGTAATTTATATAAAAAATTATTTTTATTAGTAATTTATATTAAAAAATTTAATAATTTTGTAAAATGTTTTAATTTTATTTTATATAAAATAAAAAATATAAAAATTTATAAATATTATTTTAGAAATATATATTTTATATTTAATTAAATATTTATACAAATAAATTCAGATAATAGATATCAATAACGTAGAACTAGAATCGATCCATCAAGATATTAAATTTTATATTTAAATCCATTTTAAATCTGAATAGTCATCGCATTAAAATTCAATCAGATTAGATATTTATAAAAATTTGACATATTATCATCAACACTTGAAAATATGAGTTAGTCCAAAATTTCAATTTACCCATTGTTTTTTCACCCCCTTTGGCAATGCTGAAATTCAAAATGTTTCAAATAGAATCGGTTTGAATTTTCATATTTAATACACTAAACTGACAATTGATTTTTATAAAATTATTATTTTTGGATTAAATACAGAATTAAAATTTATTTATATTTACTTTTTAAAATATTATTAATATACTAATCATATAAAATAAATAAATAAATTTATAATTATATATATTTTACTTAACATAATAATTTTATAATTATATTGTTTTATATATTATTAACTTTAAAATAAAATCTATTACTATGTAAATTAAATATTTTAAAAAACATTTATTAAAAACATTTTTTTTTATAATTTATTCTTTGAAGTTAAAAAATCATTAATATTCCATACTCAAATTAAAAAAATTAAAAAAATAAGTATTAAATAAGGATAAAAAAAGATATTTTATGAGAGAAGAGAACTATGATGGTAAAAAAATAATTCTACGAGAGGAGATGAATAAAAAGTAAAAATATGGATAGTTTTATCATAAAAATTTTTATGATAAATTTTATGAAATTTATTTAAAAATTACATAAATTTACAATAGTTATGTTGAATTTAATAAAATTTTAATTATAAAATTAAAATATTTTCTCTTATTTCAAACACAATTTTAAATTTGAAAATGAATTTTCATACCAAACTTGGTTTTTTGGTTTTTCCTTGATAAAACGGAAATCTCGTGGATAGAAGAAAACAGGCCATTGAGTATGACGGTGATGAGACAGAACACAGTGCGAAACAATAACTCTCAGGCCCTGCAATTCAAAGCCTCTTACCCACCATTTTTCTGGGCTCAAAATTGAAAGTCATTGCCATTTGCCAAGTTTTTCTGAGGCTTGGGCTGAGCCTAACCAGTTTTGAAAAAGTCTTGCAAGGCAAGAACTTGCTAGAAAACTCCTGCCTGGTGACAAGGAGAAGCCGAACCCAAGTTTGTTTTATTTTTGATATTCGATCTAAAAATCTAATGGCTTCGCAATTTCTGGCAGCAGCGGCGGAGAAATTTGGACCTGCCATCAGGCGTCAGGCCCTCACCTTAACCGACGCGGCGGCTTCTAGAATACGCTATCTATTGCAGCAGCGCCAACGGCCTTACCTCAAGCTCGGTGTCAAGGCTCGCGGCTGCAATGGCTTATCCTATACCCTCAATTACGCTGGTGTGCTTCCTTCTTATCTTTCTTTCGATCTCCTTCATTCTGATCTTGTGTTACACTTCTGAAGAATTTTTATATGTTAATTTGTTTTTGGATTTGGGTGATGATTTCTTGGAGGTTATGTGTAATTGAGATTCGGTTTTCGTTTTTGCTGGGAATAATTAAATGGATTTCATCGATTCGTTAGAAAATGTTATCGTCTGAGTAGGTTTCAGCTATTGCATATTCTACAGACAAGAGCGAGCTCCTTAGTTGCCTCTTTGAGTGGCCGAATGAGTTAATTATATATCATATTGGCCTAGTTAGGAGGCAAAAATTAATGGGATCTTTTATTTGTCTTCTCAGGCCTTTTGAGGGGGCAACCTGATTTTTGATTTAGTTGTCCCCCAAGCAGCCTAAGACATTTCATCAACATTTATGTCTTGTAAGAACGTTAGATATTTCTTGAACCCAGTCAAGATAGAGTTGAAAATAAAAGTATCTGTGTATAAATCTCTTTGCGTGTTAATTAGGGTCTGATTTGGATGGGGTGAGGAAAGTGTAAGTAATGAAAGGTTAAGAAAGTCTAAGGGTAAGTAGTGATATAATAAAAAAAAAATTATGTTTAGGAAGAGGGGAATCAATGGAAGAGTAAGAAGAGGAAATGTATACTCTTTACTTTGGGAAGAGGTGGAGGAGGGATAAATTTAAGGGACTGAAAAAATAAAAATATTCGTAATTCTCATCTCTCATTTTTTTCATCCTCTTTACACTCTAATTTGAGACGTATAAAAAATTGAGATTTAAGGGAGGTTACTCTTACTCTTACTCTTACTTACTCTTATTGTTCATTAACTTACCTCTTCTCAAACGAAGGAGGGAAAATTATTACTTGCCCCTCATTACTTTTATTTACCCCTCCCTCTACCTTATCTAAACAGACCCTTAGTTGTAGGGTGAGGAGCTATTGAATTATCTAGAAGTTTGTTTCTATTTTCTTTTCCTCTTTTTATTGATTAAATTTGGCAATAAAAGAAATTTGTTACTGAGATTGGGAGCAACTGAATGATGTTTAGTTAGCTTTTGGAGTTGGACATAAATATTTACTGCCTTGTTTATAATACTCTAGAAAGCCTATGAACCAACAGTATAATGGTAATGTCTTTTTTGTTAAATGCAAAAAGTGAGAGAAAAACTACAATACCTGATTGAACCAATGAGATGTAACCCTTTTTTAGTGATAGATAGCTGGTTCCAATTAGAGTGCTTTTTGTCCATATAGCAAAAGACATTTCAGATTTAGATGAATCTTTTCTGTTGGTGCTTGCTAGAGTGTGCTTTATTTGTGTTTGTCAAAAAATGATGATATACTAATTTGACAGGAAAGTAAATGATATTAAGAATAATTCTCACAAAAGAAAAGGGATAAACAGTATTTTGTTGATGTGTTGGTTGTGGAACTTTCTTGTGCAGGTTATCATACTTCCATTTGTGATATCTAGAAACTTGTATTTGTAAATTTGTTGAGCTTAGCTGCCTTTTTTATTTATTTTTGGTACTTCATATTTGACAGATGAGAAAGGGAAATTTGATGAATTGGTTGAGGAAAAGGGTGTAAAGATACTGATTGATCCAAAAGCTCTCATGCATGTTATTGGCACTAAGATGGATTTTGTTGATGACAAACTGAGGTATGCAAATTGCAATTTCTTTTTTCTTATTTCATTGGGTGCTTAGATCTATCATTTGGTGGTACTGCATGCATATTACATCTATGCATAATTACAACCAGCACCAGCAAAATCCTCATTCCCACCTATGTTGGTTGTATACTTTTAGCAACAACCATCACCTGTTTGTCATAACCTCTCCACTCCATTGTTGCTGCAGTCGAGATTATACCATTGTTTAGTCATCACCTATTTAGCACGGAAACGCATCCTGAGCTGTGTTTCAATGTTTCAGACACATTTCTGAAACAGAAACTCTTGGACATGTGTACGATATGTCCCTGGGCTGTTTCTGCAAATTGTGAAAAATTGGAAATGTGTTTCTGTCAAAAAAAAATCCTAGGCAGTGGACCCTTCCTTAACCTAGTCTCCTTAAATATCCAAACACTATTAATGAGGGATTAAAAGTTATAAGGGTAATAATTACCCCTTATTAACCTTGTACCAAATGACTCCTTGCACTTTTTCCCCACAATTCCATTTCCTACAATTTTGAAAAATGCTGTTTCCCCATGTCCATTTCTCCATATCATTATTTTCGTTTCCATGCTACATAGATCACCACCAACGTGACCACCCATACTACAGGCGGCAGTGCTATACCTTTTGCTTAGTGTATACATTTTGACATCTATCATATATTCATATTGCTTTCACAGTTCACTATCATTGCAGCAAAAACCATTGCTTAGTCATTGGGGAAACATAAATGTTTTACCATCCCGCTTTTTTTCTGAACTTTAATCCAAGTCCATGTTGAGGCAAGAGGGAGCATGACCGTAGTCTTATTTTACTGTTAACTAATTTGCTTAATCAAAGGGATGAAATGGAAGTTGGAAGTGGAACCTTGCAAGAGCACTTTCTATGATTTAGTTTTTAAGCTTATGGATGAATATGTCTGCTATTAATATTTTTGTTAATGCTTGCTCATTGTGCTTTATTATACTTGGGCTTGTGTGCTTTACTTGCATAATATTTCAGGTTTCAACTGTAAAGCTTCCGCTACTTGTGTTGGCTATTTTCTAAATTTGTATTGTGCTTCTTCAGGTCTGAGTTCATATTTATTAATCCAAACTCTAAAGGCCAATGTGGTTGTGGTGAATCTTTCATGACAACAACTACTGCTGGAGCTGCTAAGCAAGGTAGCAGCAGATAAAGACTTGTGATGGGTCAAGATATTATACTAACCCATTGTTTCATGTTCTCACTATGCGCTGATGGTATATAGCAAAACGCTCATGTGAGACCACACCTGGTTTCATCAGCAGATGGTGCTATTACGGGCTTTCAAATTTATATCCTATACTAAATATAAAGCTGATTATATCGTCATTCACGTTGCGTCACTGTGACATAAATCACCCATTTAAATTACTTTCCCGGAATGTTTGTTATCGGAAACATCCATGTACTGTTAATATGTAGAAATAATAAAATGGATTTTTTTTTGTAAGTCCCTGTATTTAGTTGAGCAACAAATTTGCTCCTCTGATAAATCAATCCGATTTGCTTTGCTTTAGTTATATGTTAGAGAATTCTATAAATTGTGGTTGGATATATTGCTGTAAAGATGCAGGGATATTGTTCATGCCAAGTTAGGATGCTTTTTAAAGTATTGTTGTATTGGAATCAACATGTGGCATGGTTGAAAGGTGGTTTAGGGAATGTTATTGACTAATTTTTCCCAACTGATCAAAAACCCCAAAGAGGCCGATGCTTAGTCCTTATTAGAACAACTTGGATTTGTTATTGAGCCTAAGGGTATGATCAAAGTTGAGAATTCTACTTTTCAAATTCCATTTTGATTCAATAAGATCTAGGATGACCTGGTGTGTTTGTATTTGTTACAAATTTTGAAAGGATTAATATTAAATGATTTAAAAGCTTTAGATATTGATAATTGTTGAATGTGATTATTGATGTGTTCAGTTAAGCTGAAGGGAGAAAAAAATTTATATAATTATTTTTCATTAATTTGTAATTAAAATTTTTTTCATTATTTATTTTGATAAAAAATAATGATATTTAAATTTAAATTTAATTTGAATGAGTTAAATACAGCAATATTAAAACTCCACTAATAAAAAGACAATCAATCTTAAGAGCGGTAATTTTATTTTCTTTTAAAAAATAGAAAATTAATGAAAGTAGAGTTGGTTATTAATTATCGAGAAGTAAGTAAATAGATTTGAGATTTACATAAATACGTTTCAATTACAAATAAGTAAATTCGTTTATGACATGCAAAAGATAAACGTTCAATCGAATTGATTTATTTAACTTGATAAAATAAAAAATAATTTATTTATTTAATCGGATTGATAATTTATCATATTTATTTTGACTCATTTAAACTTGTTATGATCTATGTTATTTATATATTAAAACTACGTAGTTTTATTTATGGGTATAAATATAAAAAGTTAAATCTAATTTTAATAATCTTATCTCAATGTTTGGATATTTGACTGATTATAAATATTTAAGTGATGTTTACATATTAAGATAATGTTACTAAATATGTCTTAACATGTTAAATAAATTAAATGTCACATCAATTAAAAATGTTATGACATGTAAGATTTATAATAACTTATTTATTTAAACGAGTTAAATATAATTAATAACTTATTTATTTAAATAAATTATATGAGTAAAGTTAAGTAATTTGTTACATAAATATATTCATATTAAGATTAAGCATTTTGACGCGTTAATTAAATACATTACGTTAAGAAGACCCGTTCACGGCCCTTGAACGTGAATGGCCAACCTTAAAACGGAAGGAAGGACACTTAAGCCATTGACAAAAAAACAGGAGGACACTTAAGCCAACAAGGGTAAGCAATCGGTTCAAACTGAATCAAACTGAATTAAATTATAAAAATTAAATCATCAATTTTATAAATCGAATCGAATCATTTTATTTCGGTTCGGTTCGATTTAAATCAATAGGTTTGATTTTTGATTGATTTTTTAATTTAGACTTGATTTTCAAGTTATTTGGTCTAATTTTAACTTTAGTTTGAACCTAATAACTATTAATCAATGAAATTAAACAATTAATATATATAAAATTAAATATAATTCATAAATTTTTCATAAAAAGAAATTAATTCAAAAATCAATTCGGTTCGATTTGACTATATAAATCACTATTCAGTTCGGTTCAGTTTAACTAATTTTTTCTCTTCAAAATCGAATCGAACCAAAATAATCGAAAATTTTATAAATTAAAATCGAACCGATTAAATCGAATTAACTCGATTCGATTCGATATTTCGATTTGAACCGAATTCTGCTCCCATCACTTTGTTTTTATCCTTGCAACTGCTCGGGTATCGCACGTGCAATACACAGTTCCCACACGAGTGGAAGACCACACAATCAAGCTTTCTTGCACACGCACTCCTGGAAGAGAGAATGGCAGAAAGAGAGAAACAGAGAGAGTGCCTGTCTGCGTCGCGCATAGCTTGAAGCATCCCTCGCATTGATTGTATCTCTGGTTGCTCCTTTCGACCATCATAATCGCACTCGGTAAGCCCAGATTCTCTTTTTCCTTTTTCTTTTTTGTCATATACTTTTAGTTATGTCTTTGGTTTTTCTCATTGGATGATGTCTTCTTCGATTCGGCTAATTAGGTTTAAGCATGCCTACTAGTTTCTTATCAAACGTCTTCTTCCCCAATTCTTTCTCTAGCGTTTGATAAGGTTTCTTTGGTTTTCTGTTGATATTCATTGAATATATTAGGAAATTTTGGCAACTGAATTTGAGTTTTACTTATTGTAATTCCAAATTAGCAGAAATGCATGAGATTCATATGGGTTTTCGTTGAAATTGTTGATTGAAGACTTTATTGTTACTAAAATGCTTTGGCAGATTAACATTGAAGAGTTGATCAATCTTTATTTTATTTTTTTAAATTTTCCTTTTATTCAACTGTGAGAATTACAGATGATGGCCTTGAAATTTCTCCATGTTCAATTTTGAGTAGAATAGCAGCTCTTTGTTTTCCTTTGGTGCTTCTTTTCATTTGGGTATGGAGCACCTCCCTGTTGAAGTGATAGGAAACATACTATCTCGGCTTAAGGCTGCCCGAGATGTTGTCATTGCATCCACCACTTGCAAGAAATGGCGTGAAGCTTGGCGTACCCACCTCCACACTCTTTCCTTCAATTCCAATGACTGGCCTGTTTACCATGATCTCACCACCAGCAGATTGGAAATTCTCATAACTCAAACCATATTCCAAACAACTGGACTACAAAGTTTGTCGATTTTCATGGATGATGCGGATGAGTTCTCGGCTGCCCCTGTGATTGCTTGGCTTATGTATACCAGGGAAACACTGCGTGAGTTGTATTATAATGTGAGGACCACCCCAAATATTAATATAATTGAGAAATGTGGTCGGCATAAGCTGGAAGTGTTGGCATTAGCTCATAACTCCATAGCAGGTGTTGAACCCAGTTACCAGAAATTTCCTTGCTTGAAATCACTCGCTTTGAGCTTTGTTAGTATCTCTGCTTTGGATTTAAGCCTTCTGCTGACTGCCTGTCCAAAAATTGAGACCTTGACCCTTATTAATCCCGATGTTGTCATGTCCGATGCACAGGCAACTATGGAACTTACCAGTACCTCACTCAAGGATATTTATGTTGAAGCGATTAGTTTGGACAAATTCATATTGGAGGCCGATAGTCTTGAGAAGTTGCATTTGAAAGATTGTACTCTGGAGCTCTTTGAGCTTATTGGCAAGGGGTCCTTGAGGGTTCTAAAGATTGATGATGTAAGTGTCCTCCAACTTGATATTGGTGAGAGCACAGCTAATCTTGAGGTTGTGGATGTTAGCAACTTCACCATCACAGGGCCAAAGTTCTACAATATGATATCAAAATCATCAAAGTTGGTGAGGCTTCGGCTCTGGGGAGTAGTATTTGATGATGAAGATGAGGTTGTTGATCTGGACAACATGCCTGTTTGCTTTCCTTGGTTAACCAACCTGTCATTAAATTATGATTTAAGAGATGAGGTTCTTCATTATGGCTTGCATGGGTCATGTCAGTTTAACAACGTTGCTGTGTTAGAATTGGGATGGTCAGTAATCAATGATCAATTTACAGACTGGGTGGCAGGGCTCCTAGCTAGGTGCCCCAATTTGAGGAAATTGGTTATTTATGGGGTTGTTTCTGAGGCTAAAACCCATGTTGAGTGCCAGATTTTAGCTAATTTCACCTCATCCATTGTTCGTCTTATGAGAAAATATATGCATGTGGAAGTTCAGTTTGAATATGAATAGAAGTTTTGCAATGTGCATTGATCCCCATTTACATTTAGTTTGTACTGGAGGAAATATGTTACTCAATGAAAAAGCTTATCAGCGCCTTTTTTAATTCTTAACTTTGAAAATCTGAGACAATTATTTTTTCTTTTCTAGATCCATTAGTAACTTTGAGCATTTGTATACTAGCATGCGCCATGGGGTTTTTGTTTTCTATTGTAAGATTTTACTGAATATCTTTCATATGATAGTCCTCACCCGGAAGTGCCATGCAAATATTGTAGATTATACATGAGAAAGAATTGAGGGAAAAGTCCCATGCATGCCAGGAAGCCATTTTTCTATATCATCTTCTTTAAAACGTTTTGTGATTACTTTTTCTTGTTCAAACCAATCTTTGTTATAGTTACACTAATGAATCTCATTCAAGCAAGCCAAGAATTGAAAATGGAATTCTAATTAGGCTGGCTCAATAAGATTGTTTTCTCTCCAATTTGAGAAGCATAAGGACATAAAACTTTAGAATTTTAAACCTTTTTTATTTGTTTATTTATTAACTGAACATTGGATGAGATTTTTTTTTCTTTTTTTTTTAAGAACTAATAAGTTTCCCATTATAGTGGGTTTATTTCAGAGATCGACGTGGATTTGTATTTATTTACTTCAGTAATGAATGAGTTAAGTGATCATACTTTAAGTTTATGTCGCATTTTATTTGTAAATCATACTTTAAGTTTATGTCGCATTTTATTTGTAAATAATGTTTTCTTAGTAGATAAAGTTTTGATGTCAAAATAAAAACTAATTCAAATAGTTTCTATTATCCAAAAGAACAGAATAATTGAGGAGGATGTAAATGGTAAAGTCGAAATAAGATAGATAGAATGGAGTAGTGCGATAAGTGTATTATACAACCGTATGATTCTTGATAAAGTGAAAGATAAATTCTATATGTGTGGTAGGAATAAATATTAAATAAATGTTAAACATCAAAGGTATAAGAAACCTACAAGATGAGTACTACAAAAATGTATTAAAATGTATATATGATATTATGATATTGAATAAGAATAAAAATGGCTACATCTGTTAGAGAATGTATGTAATATACATTGAAAATAAGACGAGAGATGATCAATTATGATGATTTAATCATATCCATCATAGAGTCTCAAATGCTTGAGATAAATTAGAAGTAAAAAAATTGAGAAAAAAAAGAAAAACCTCAATGACGTGAAAATAAGTATGAAATGATTTATAATTTTTGAATATCTAATATAAAATTGATTTCAAACATAGTTAAAATGACAAAAAATAATTCTTATAACAAACCCCAATTAGTAATTCGGATCAATTTGATCCGAATAGTAGTGTACATTAAGAAAATGAAAAGATGTGTCATGAAGATTTTCAGGTGCTTGAGCTTCATTGATTTGAGTAAGCTTAATAAATGCTTCTCCAGGCAGAAAAGTGTATAGGTGTCTCTGATGGAGCCAGGCTCTAATTTTTGTCGAGTCCTAGGAACTTTTGGAACACAAATCGTCTCAAGATTTCCATAAGAATTGCCTTCAAGACTGGCTTATGGCTAACGAATAAGAATTGAAATTACCATTCTCGAAGCAAAAGTTTTGCCCATCTGGAAACTCATGCCTGCATATATATCCCAACTCAATGAATAGGAATCAAAGAAAACAAGCTCATTTCATGATATTCAGCTAATTATACAGATTTTGGAAACCCCAGAAGCTTAATTTGAAAATTTAAGGTACAGATACAGGTGAGTGAAATAGCATGAGCTCTTATACCTTCAGGGATGGATTGAGCACACTTCTTAAATTGCCATGAACAACCACCTTAAGCTCGCTCCATATAGGGTTGGGAAGCATGAGCACAACATAACTTCTGAACATTTGATAGGCTGTGGTCATAATACCTTGCTTATGCCTTTCAAGAAGATTTTTCCAGATCAAATCTTAAAGATTTCAACTTAAAAAAAAAAAATTTTAAATTATTAAAAAACTATTTTATTATTTACTAATTTATAATTAATTAGTTTTTAATATTTTTAATTAATATATTTAAAATATAATTTTCTCAAATAATAATAAGTTTTACTCTTAGCCTACTAGATAGCCATTTGATAACAAATCACACAAATTGATTTAAATTGTATTAAACCTAATTAATCTAACCTAATTAATCTAACCAAAACTTAATAATTATTTAATATCTCACTAATTAAATTACTAAATGGAATAATAGTAATAATATTTAAACATATCTTATTGGGAAAGTGAAATGCAAAGGAAAAGAAAAGTGCATGCTATTAAAAAAAATTAAAATAAAAATAAAAATTACCTTAATTTTCACAGAATTATTGCATTGGAATATAACTTTTGTTGCATGTATATCCCATATAATTTCAAGGGACATTTGGTCTACTATGTTACAAGAATTACATTTAAGCAAACCTAACTTCTATAACTACATATGTTAACTGGACTTTTACACATTCCACTACTCATAAAATCATAGGTTACATACATAGATTCATTCTCTCTTAATCCATAAATTTGACAACACTCTTCAGTTCCAAGTACTGTTGCTCAATCATCTTCTTGGTTTGCCCTTTGATTTCTCTATTTTGCATTCTGAATTTTAATTTGTGCTTCCTCCCTCAAATTTCTGCATTATACAGACTGTATAAGAAAATTAAATTACAAGTTTACTCAATACATTCTAAGATTTTTCTTACCTTGATTAGGTCTATCATGAACTCAAGACACAAGATGTATACTGCAATACACCTATTAAATACATGAGCTCTACATCGTGTCCATGATAGATCTGATGTAAGCAAAATTTTCTAAAATTTTCCTAGATTCTAACTCTATAACAAAAAATTATAAAATACATCTGATACGAATCATGCAGCTTACCGTTGCTTGGTATTATTAGAAGAGGCAGCTAAAATTCCTTCTCATAATCCTCAATTTCTCTTTAGCCTTTTGGCCCTTGCTCTGGGCTTTCATTCTCAACTTTTCAAGATGCTGTAAACAAGCAAGCAAAATTAATGCATATAAAGACCTGTCAAAATAACACGACTTGCATGAAGAAGACAAAGAATTACCTGCTGTTTTCTTTTCCTCTCGAGCTCTGCCTGTTTCAAGAATAAACAGGAGCACAAGATCCTATTGTTAGCATAATTACAGCAATCAGCATGATTATAGGAGATTTGTGTAACATAATTACAGCAATCAGCATGATTATAGGAGATTTGTGTAGCATAATTATAGCAATTATTATTCTTGTCCAAATTAGTTCATATTCTCATGTATAAATAGATGTAATATCTCTGTAAATGAGACACAGACAAATACACAATCCTTTTCTTCATTACTTGTATTCTTTCTTCTAACATGGTATCAGAGCCATAAAACTTTTATTTCTAGTTTTTTGGGGTCTCTCTGCTCTCTCTACAACCTGTTCTGGTTCATTCTTTCATACCTATTATTATACCATTTTTTTTTTCTCCTCATCTTGTTATCAATGGAGAAATCTGATATTTCAAAACCTATTGCAACAATTCATTGGTTCCAACTATAATCTTTGGGTTCAAGGAATGAAAAGTTTTTGATAGGTGCAAGCTTTGGCGTATTGTTACGAGATATCACTCTGCCGACAAGAGATAACGATGAAACTGATGCAAAATTTGCTGACCGTCTTGAGGATTGGGATAGTAAAAATCATCAGATCATCACCTGGTTTCGCAATACCTCTGTCTCGTCCATCCACATCCAGTTTGCTAATTATGACTCTGCAAAAGAAATCTGGGATTTTTTGGCTAATCGATATCAGACCACTGGACTTGCCCACTATTATCAGTTGTGGACTACTCTTCATAATCTGAAACAAGAAGCAGGTCAATCTGTGAATGATTTTCTTGCCCAGGTCCAACCTATTTGGAATCAAATATCTCAGGCCAAAATCAGTGAAGATCATCTTCATCTCATTCAAGTTCTAATGGCTCTTCGATCAGAATATGAGGCCGTTCGAGCGTCCCTGCTACATCGAAATCCACTCCCATCATTGGAAACTGCTATTCAAGAGATTATTTTTGAAGAGACTCGTCTCGGTTTGGATAAAACTCCTCAATTTGAAGCTGCTCTTGCAACTACTCGATCCTCACATCAGAAATCTGGCAATCAACTCTGTAAGAATTGTAATCAAATTGGTCATGCTTTTGCATATTGTCCTACCATAAAATGCAGATATTGTCATGGTTACGGTCATATTCTTGAACATTGTCCCACACGCCCTCCAAGATCAAAAGGAGGGCATTCTAAATTCAAGAATGTCTCAAAGCCTGGATCTTCCTCTGTCACTGCTGTTGCTGCTACTAAGGGCTCTACTGCCATCACCATGAGTGATCTTGAGGCACTATTCAAACAGGTTATCTCTTCTAATTCTCCTGCTGCCATGTCTGCCACTCCGGGTAATTCTTATTGGCTTTTTGACTCTGCATGTTGTAATCATATGACCACTAATCTTAAATTCTTGTCTTCTGCAAAACCTGTATCTTCCTTACCACCAATCCATACTGCAAATGGTACTAAAATGAACATCACACATACTGGTCATGTGTCTACCTCAAATCTTCATCTCCCTGACACCTATTATATCCCTAATTTGGCACTCAATCTTATTTCTATTGGTCAGTTGTGTGAAAAAGGACTAAATGTTATTTTTTCTCACTATGGTGTCCAGGTACAGGATCCACAAACGGGACAGATTCTTGGGGAGGGTCGCAGAGTGGGTCGATTATTTGAGCTTACATCTTTACATCTTCCTCAGAGATTTGTGTCTGCAGCTACAATCCCTAATTCCTCCATTCACCAATGGCATCTTCGTCTTGGTCATGCTTCTGCCAGTAAAATTCAACCTTTAATTTCTCGTGGATTATTAGGATCTACTAAGTTTGAGTCATTTAATTGTTTAAATTGTCAGCTTGCAAAACAACCTGCATTATCTTTTTCCCATAATAATACTACTTCAGACACTCCTTTTGGTTTAATTCATTCTGACATTTGGGGTCCTTCTCCTATTTCTTCAATAAATGGTTTTCGTTATTTTGTAATATTTATTGATGATTATTCTCGGTTTACTTGGATATATTTTTTGAAACATCGATCTGAGTTATCACAAATTTACATCACATTTGCAAAAATGATTAAAACTCAATTCTCTTGTGACATTAAAATTCTCTGATCAGACAATGCCATGGAATATCGGGATTCTTCTTTGCTTGATTTCTTAGTCAACAAGGCACCGTTGTTCAACGTTCTTGTCCTCACACCTCTCAACAGAATGGGCGAGCGAGCATAAGCATCGCCATATTCTTGATTACATGCGTACTCTTCTTCTTTACGCCTCATGTCGAGAAAAATTTTGGGAGAAGCGACTTTTCATCTGTTTATGTTATTAATCGTCTTCCTACCTTGGTTCTTCATAATTTATCTCCTTTTGAAAAGTTGTTTGGACAACCTCGACTATTCCATCCTTAAACCTTTTGGATGTGTTTCTTTTGTTCTTTTACAACCTCATGAACATACCAAATTAGAACCAGTGCTCGTCTATGTTGTTTTCTTGGTGATGGCATTGAACACAAAGGGTATCGTTGTTGGGATCCTGTTTCTAATAAGTTACGCATCTCTCGTCATGTTACCTTTTGGGAAAATACTATGTTCTCTTCTCTTTCCAAATTTCATCACTCTGTCAATCGACTCTCTATTTTCAGACTCCTCCAAAGAGTTGTTTCCAAGTCTGATCCAGTAATTGTGATGTGCTCAATATTAGCCCAACTACACACTTTGTTGAATCAAGGCACGATTGTTGATCCGATTACTGCGCTGCATCTCCTCCTAGCACTACTCTTCGTCGTTCTACCCGTGTAAGAGAAACTCCTCATTATCTTTCGATTTTCATTGTTACTCTACTATTGCAACCCTTCATGAGCCTCATTCTTATCGTGAGGCAATCTTGACCCTCTTTGGCGACAAGCTATGGTGATGAACTTGGGCTTTAGAAAACTCATACTTGGGATTTAGTTGATCTTCCACCAAACAAGACTCCTATTGGTTGCAAATGGATTTACAAAATCAAGACCTTCGATGGAACTATTGAACGCTACAAAGCTCGCTTAGTAGCCAAAGGGTACACTCAAGAGTATGGTATCGACTATGAGGAAACTTTTGCTCCATGGCCCGATTAACATCTATTCGCGATCTCTTAGCTATTCTTGCTGCGGTTCGTAAATGGAAACTTTTCGGATGGATGTTAAAAATGCTTTTCTTCATGGTGATTTAACGTAAGAGGTTTATATGCATCCTCCTCTAGGTTATCATTCTCCTCATAAGGTTTGCAAACTTCAGCGAGCCTTATATGGATTAAAACAAGCTCCCAGGGCCTGGTTTGCCAAATTTAGTTCCACTCTTGCTCAACTTGGTTTTCTCTCTAGTCCACATGATTACGCATTATTCACTCGTCGGTAGCGGTGGTATTGTTCTTCTATTTGCTTTATGTTGATGATATGATAATAACAGGAGATGATTCATCCGTATTTTAGAGTTACAACATTATCTCAATCAACATTTTGAAATGAAAGACACAGGTTCTCTCGGCTATTTTTGGGCCTTGAAGTTTCTCAAAATTGATGGCTATTATCTATCTCAAGCCAAGTATGCATCCGACTTACTTTCTCGGCGAGCATCATCGATAGCAAAAGCGATATCAACCCCATTGGAGCTCAATTGCAAACTTACACCTCTTGATGGCACTCCTCTTGATGATCCTACTTTATATCGCGACTTGTCGGGAGTCTTGTTTATCTCACGATTACTCGACGATATTTCATATCTTTGTTCATCCGTCACCGGTTTATGTCCGCTCCTCGCTCAACTCATTTCTCTGCGATGCCAGAATCCTTCGTTATATCAAAGGCACTCTTTTTCATGGTTTGCACTTTTCCGCTACCTCCTCCCTAGTATTATCTGGCTACTCTGATGCTGATTGGGCTGGTGATCTGACAGATCGTCGCTCTACAACTGGTTATTGTTTCTTCTTGGGTAATTCTCTTATCTCTTGGCGTAGCAAAAAGCAAACTGTTGTTGCACGTTCTAGCACAGAATCTGAATATCGTGCTCTTGCTGATGCTACATCTGAATTACTTTGGTTACGGTGGTTATTAACTGATTTGGGTGTCACTCATTCTTCTGCCACAATACTTCATTGCGATAATAGAAGTGCCATACAGATTTCTCATAATGATGTATTTCATGAGCGTACCAAACACATCGAAATTGATTGTCATTTTGTACGTCATCATGTTGCTCATGGCACCATATGTTTGATTCCTATTTCCTCTGTCAGCCAAACCGCTGATATATTCACCAAAACGCATCCTCCCGCTCGCTTTCAGGATCTCTTAAGCAAACTCAAGTTGGCACCTGTGCTACCACCTTGAGTTTGAGGGGGGGTGTTAGCATAATTACAGCAATCAGCATGATTATAGGAGATTTGTGTAACATAATTACAGCAATCAGCATGATTATAGGAGATTTGTGTAGCATAATTATAGCAATTATTATTCTTGTCCAAATTAGTTCATATTCTCATGTATAAATAGATGTAATATCTCTGTAAATGAGACACAGACAAATACACAATCCTTTTCTTCATTACTTGTATTCTTTCTTCTAACACCTATCAATAATTATCATCTAATCACACCAAAGAGATTTCATTTTTTTAGCTTTGGAAAGTATTCTTAGTTCATGTACACACCAGAGCACGCCTAAGCTGCTTGTTCTCTTCTTTTAGTTGGCTCAGCTCTGCTTCTAATTCAACTGTGTAAGCCTGTTAAACCCAAAAGATATCAACTCATAACAAAAGATTCAACTTATTTTAGCTCTGCTTCTAATTCAACTTTAGTAGAAGATCATTAGAACATGTCCAACTCTTTTTTAGAGGTATCATCACAGAAGAAAATAGAAATTACCTGTTTTCTAGCTCTGGACCTTGCAGCCGATTCTCTATTCTTGATCATCCTCCGTTGCCTCCTCTCTACCAACTTCTCCACAGGCCCATCAACAATCCTCTTCCTTCCCCTTAATCCGCCCACATCTATTCCAAATTGATTTGCTGCATTGTCAATACCGCTGCTAACCATTGCATCAGATGACACTGGGCTCACTTGTCCCATAACCCCCATTGCCTGACTCGGTGCATATCCACCACCATTCCCCACTCTTCCCCCGTAAACTGACCCGGGTGTCGCTGCTGCTGCCTGCGGAGGGAACCCACCATTCCTCCCTGATGTCTCACCTACAGGCCCAGCGCCTTGTGGCATTGTCTGGTAACTAACAGCACCCACACCACTTCCGCTGCCAATTCCCAAAACCGGCCTGGAAACAAAACCTGTCCCCATGGAAGGTTTGTTATTGTTGCTTTGGTACATCCCGTACTGCTGTTGTTGCCGTGGTACTGAAGCTGCAGGACACTGCTGCCTTACCACCCCTGCCTTGATCAGAAAATCCTCCAATGTCATCTCACCAAAAGTTGGCTGCCAAGGAGCTGCAGACTCAGGATTATTCTGCATATTATTACCATTACTGTGGCCCTGTCCTTGGTTCTGTAGCTCCTGCTCCTGCTCCCTATGCATCTCAGACCAAACTTCATCCACAGTTTTCCTACACAATGGCGCAGGCAAGCTAATAGATCCTTGTCTAGGCAAACTGGGCCGCTTAGATATCACTCTATCACCAGAAAAATCATTGAAAACCTGAGTTCCTTTATTATTGTTGCTATTGTTGATCTGATCATTGTTAGTAGTGGCGCCATTATTAGCTTGTTGATGTTCCTCTGCGTTCCAGATGCTGGCAAGGAACTCGTCCATGTTCATGGACCCAAAGTTCTTGCCACTCTCGCAAAGGGTATGCTGGAACTCGTCGAGGGTTAGAGAGTAAATAGAGGATTGCCTGCCAAGAGACAACAAGGTGTGGTTTCTAAGGTGGTGATCGGGCTGTAATGGTGACTCCACCTCCCCTTGGGAGATCTCTTCAGACTCTGTAACCACCATTGCTCTTTCTTTTTTCTTGGTTTGTCTTTATTTCTTTGGAAGGTGCAAAGGATTAGAGAGGTTTCTCAAGTGGACCTGCGACGCGTTTGCAAGGAAGAAAGTGTCAGTAGTAGAAAGAAAGAGACAATGTCGGCGGAGTTTGATGTGGCTTCACATTATAAAGGAGATCAAACTACATTACCACACCACTCCTTGCTTCAGAAACCAAGATTTGTGCTTCTCATTGATGGGTCCAAATTATTATTATTATTATGTAAAAGAATAAATTGGAACTAAAGTTTTTATTTAAAATGAAAATATAATTAAATTTGCCAGGGCAAAATAATAATAATAATAATAATAATAGAAAAATTCTATCGGATGGGTCAGATCATACATCTTGTATCAAACCCAACTTCAATTTGAAAAAGAAAAATCTAATTTTCAAATCTAAAAAATCAAAGTAATATAAGCTAATAAATCCTTTAAATAATAAAATTCATTTTCTATAATGGAACATACCTATTAAATAGTGTCATCCACCCTACATCTTGTGTCCTACATCTTGTGTCTTGTATCTTCTTGTGTTTAAGGTGAAGCATGTCTAAATAATATTATTCCCTTGAATAATACATGTGGACCTACCATCAAGTTGTACCATTTCCATTCCCATAACTTTTAGAGTTAGAGAAAGCGATGGATATGTATGCAAGAGATTATATATATTAATTAAGACCATACATATGATTAATATCCATTTTTTTTTAATTCTACATTATTGACACATTCACAAACTCAATTATTTAAAAAGAAAAGGAGAAAAAAAGATAGCTCCCCACCTTATAATTCAAGAATTCGAAAATATATTATTTTTGGTTTTATCCTTTTATAATAAGTCTTAACTTTGGTATTATTAATTAATTGTTTTTAAAAAATGAAAAATATTGTATCTTACAGTAGAAATTTTCCTGCTTAAATTCAATTTAGATCTAAGATATATTAATAAAATTCAATTATTAAATATATGGGTGTTCAATTCGCAATAAAAATTTAATTTTCCTAAATAGGAATATATGGCACTTTGATGAAGAAAAACAAAAGAATATCTTTCCTCTTATAGAAGTAATAAATATAGTAGTTTCTTTTCTCTAATTAAGTAGATTACAATCTCTTAATCACCTACACAACACAAAAAGACAAGCCAAAACTTAATGATAATAAGACAAAACCTCAAAACTTAAGGGCTAAGCTGTGATTAAAATAGTAATATAATGACAAGATTAGTATGTTAATCACACATAGTCATGGAAGATAAGTCATGGAAGATAATTAACTATATTAAAGAAACAACTAGCTTTTAAATCTAAAGCTGTCAAAAGAATCAGCAAGAAGAGAAAATAAAAGAAAAATGAATAAACTCACCTGAAAGCTAGCATCAGAGAGCTTAGATAGAAATATGTAGCTAGATCATGAGAAGAAGGAAACAAAGGAAGAAGGCAGAGCTTAGCTAAGTAAACCAGTGTTGTATCTGCAGCTGCTGGGGGGATGGAAGATGGATGGAGGATGCTTGATTCTTGGTGGGACTGAGGAAAACCGCAGCAATAATGCAATGGTTCGTGGTTTTATAAGCAGGCGTTTTTAATTAATTAATTAATTAAAGTATTGCGCTGAGACAGTGGGGCCCATAAAGAGCAGGGAGTCAAACTGGATGAATCCCAACAGAAGCATGTAAAAATTAGTGGGCAGTCCGTCCCCAAATGGGTTGGGACATGAGTCTCTTGACACGTTGCTTACATGTGTCTTCCAAGTTTTGTTGCTGAGTTTTTCTATTTACTTTCACTACATTACACGTGTATTTTCCTTTTTTATTAAATTAAAAAATTATTATGACAATAATTGTATTTTATAAATTAATATTTTAAGAATAAAAATAATTTTATGTATATATATAGTTTCTTAATTATCTAAATGTATTATTTATTAACATATAATTAATATATATAATTACACTTACATTTATATATAATTTATAATATATTAATTTATTATAGAATCAAGAATTGAAGTTGTGTTTAATTTCGAAGATTTTTCGATCTTCAAACCGAGTCAAGCCCACCCATTTGCATCACAGTTGGGAGCTACGGATCCAAAAGGCATAGGCCTAAAAAACAATGCAAATATTGGGCTTCTTTGATCTCTCAGTCCTTTTTGTTCGTCTTCTCGTCCTTGTGCCACTCTCTCACTGATATAGGGGGGTAAATTACATAAATGGTGTAGGTATCTCAACTTAAAAGTATGTAATAATTTCCCCAATATCTGGTTTCAAACGGAATTGGAACAGGTTAGAAAAATGGGCATAGCGCTGAGTTGGAGAAAGGGGCATGGCGAAGAACCCGCTAACAAGCGAAGTTTCAAACTCGACGTTTCGATGAATGCAAAGGCACGAAGCGAATAGCTTATAGTGCATGCTTAAGGGAATTTGCAGGTTGAAGTCAGGAGGGGGGTCAAAGCCCAATTTGACCTTCCCATTGGATGGGGGTATGGGCGAGAATTTAACACCTGTGCCAAGGTTCAATTAATGGAAAATGTTTGCACTCCACTCTTATCAATGCAATGCTACATCCCACATACCAAATACGGATAATAAATGATGTCTTTTACGGATTAATTTTTTTTGTTTATCAACCGTTTTAACAATTTAAATTGTATAAATCGACACTTCAATAATTCAAAATCTGTTTATCCAAAATTATCAATTTATGAAAATATAATTTTTCAATTTGATAAATATCATGTCAGTATAAATAACCTAAAAATCAATAATTAAAAGTTACTAGTGAGTTCTATATTACTAAAATTTTATGTTACAAATTAAAGTTTAGATATCTTACTGTTATATATCTCTAAGTTAAGATACTATCTATATAATTTATCATAATATGAGCATATGGTTTAGATAAAAAAGGAAACAAAGTTATTGATATTTAAATTCTATATTTTTTTTTATTATTTTGACATAAATATTCCATTTTTAAATTATTAATTTGATAAATGATTTATATTTTTAATAAAATATTGTATGTTTAAATTTTCTTATTAATATAGTAAAGAAGTAGCAATGAACATATTGGCGTGGAAGTGTGATATGTTAGGATGAAAGTAATAAAAATAGAAAAGAGGAGACCTACCACCAAGCGTAATAACTTGGTGGTTAACTTAGTAAAATGTCCTTATCCCACCCCAGTTCAACTCTCCGCACTAGTATTATGACTAAAAATTATATCTGCTTAGGAGTGTAATGAAAGAAGGTGGCGGATTATCCAATAGTTCATCTCATTAAGTGCTACATTGGGTTCGGTGATAGGTCCCTTCTCATGGAGTTGGGTTAAATTGAAAACGTCAACTGGAGACTCTAGGGCTCAGGTCTAAGGGGGCTATGATCATCATACCCCGGAGAGCCCTCATTATTTACTTTTCAAAAAAAAAAAAAAAGACCTAAAATAATGTGTAGTGAAATGGTATTAAAAAATGAATACTTTTTAAATATTAATGAAAAATTTGATTTAAAATAATATTCATTATAACAACTAATTCTTAATCCAACTAGTTGGGATTAAGATTTTCAAACCATGGTGTTTTGAATTTTTTTTTTAAATCAAGGGAGGAAATTTTTTTTTCAAATTCAGGGCATCCAATCCATTGTTTGTTATTGTAAATATTGTGATATTACTTGCCTCATGTCATCTTTGGGCTTCTTTCCCTTCTTTTTTTTTTTTTTTTTTTTATCAGAAATGAATTTCATTCATGAATCAGAAAGAACAGCCCTATCCAAACTTATAAGAGAGAGCAACTGAACTGGAGGATTTGTTACCCATCCTGCCTCTAATGACAAAGTCCTAGCTGCACTTGCTACCCAATCTGCACATCTATTAGAACATTTAAGACTAAACACAATACTTAATGAAGGATAAAGAGACAGATACATTCTAATGTCATGAATGAAAGCTTCAAGAGCCCATGGAGGAGCCACTTGAAAAGAAGCAAGCTGAATAATCTGAAAGGAATCAGATTCAATAACACAAGGAGTATAGCCCTTGGAAATAGCCAAGCAAATCACTTCTTTAACTGCTAAGCCTTCCGCTGCAAGAGGAGAAGAGCTTACGAAAGATCTTGAACATCCATCCACCAACTGACCCCGTGAGTTTCAAACAACAACTCCTAAACCAGCTGTGGAAGACTGGTAGTCAAAGGAGGCATCGACATTGAATTTCAGCACTCCATTTGCAGGGAGAGACCATATGTAAGAAGTAGGCCTTTGTGAAGGAAAAACAGCAGGCAGAGAATGCATTTATAAAGCTTCTGTTGATTGCATCTCTTCAAGTTCATTCTGAGCCTTAGAAATAGTCATATGAGGATTCAGTTCCACTCCTTCAAAGATAGCCTTATTCCTTGATTTTCCAAATATGCCAACTTAGTAGGCATGCTAACTGAATTTCACGTTGATCCTTATGGGAGACTGAAAGATATAAGTTCTGCAACCACTCCCTAAAAGAGACAAAACTAGAAGAGGTTGGGTAGAAACCCAATTTAGAACCAAACCAAGATGCTCGAGCATGGTTACAAAAGAATAGGAGATGCTCTAAGGATTCCACAGTACAGTTACACAAAGGGCAAGCTGGAGAGGATGAACATACTGTAATAAAAAGATTCTCCTTAGTTGCTAGAGAATTATGACATGCCCTCTAAATGAAGTTGCGAATCTTAGGTTGGATGGGAAGATGCCAAATCTTACGCCAAAAAGCTGAAGCTGAAGCATAAGAGGTTGATGAACTTGATTGTTGGCCTTGCCTAGCTTGAGCTAATTTGAGTTGATAATAAATAGATTTAACAGAAGCATTCCCACTTCTAGAAAAATGCCACACCCTTCCTATCTCCGTTTGATGATCACCAAGAGGAATTTTGAGAATATCCCTACATTCAAACGGTGAAAAATTAGCATATAGGATAAGAACATCCCACTGCCTTGTAGCATTATTAATTAAATCTGCCACATAAAAGATAGGATTATTAGTAGGACGTTGACTTCCTATTTTTGTACCGAGTCAAATAATGCCAAATAATGAAAACAAATTATATAACTAATGCTAATTAATTTTGAATTAAAATTTAGTTGTTATTGCGTATAATAAAAAAAATGATGTTATTATCTTATTAAAAATGAAATTTTTTAATGTGTTATTTGTGCAAGAAGTAGTTAAATATTTCTAACTACCTCCATATTACTAATATTTATAATTAAATATAATTAATTTAATGAGAATATCATGTGATAGTGAAAACAATTAAGAGATTTTAAGTGTCCTCAGAATATTCATTAGATAAATCATTAAAAACAATATTATTATTATTATTATTATTATTATTATTATTATTATTATTATTATTATTATTATTATTATTATTATTATTATTATTATTATTATTATTATTAGCAGCAGCAGCAGAAGTTAGGCATTGTGATATTAATTAGTAACGTTAGGATTAGGATTTTGAAAAATAAATATGTAAGATGCCAAACTTAAAATTTATTTTAATAATATTTATTTATAATTTTATATTTATTCAATTAAAATTATTATTATAACGCTTTTGAAAAACATTTAAACTATTAGGATTATAGAAATTAATTAGTGCCTATTTGATATTGAGAGTAGTAAGTTAAAACTTAAAAAAAAATATATTATTTTAGATGTTATTAAAAAATAATTTGAAAATGCCATTTTATTATTTGAGTGTTATTATAATTAAAATTTCTAGCGTTTAGTGCACTTAGGAATATGAGTTGATGGAAAATATTTTCCTGAAAAATGATTTCCTTTTAAAAGAAGAAGTCATTTTCTATTTTTTAGACTTTAATAATTTTATTAAAATATAAAAATACTTATACATGTATGATATAAACACATATCATTAATTTAACATTGCAATTAAATAATGAAAAATATTTTCTATATATAAATTATTTTCTACCAAATAAATAAAATCTCAAATTTAAATTATTTTTTTTAAATATTTTTAATAATTAATATAACTTAAAAAGTAATTTTCTTAATTATAATTTTAATAATAATGCGAAATAGGCTGTTAAAAGCGTTGAATAAAAAAATTAAAATTTTCATAGGTCTTCTTCTATCCATGGCCATGGGCCTACTGCAACATCAACAAATTAATGTCACCACCAAAGTGGAAAATTAAAAAGTTAAAGCTCAATTGATTGTTTTCAATAAAGAATTCTTACTTGAGTTGACCTTCAAAATTATAAAATTATAAATTTTAATTTTAATTTTAATTAAAATAAAATTAACTTAAAAATAGAATTTTATATTAATAATTAATTTAAAAAATCTCAAATTTCAACTGTTTTTGCATGTATATGATTACCCTTTCATCATTTCACATGAAATAGTCACATTACCAATAAGTGGAAACAATCAATCATTCTTTAAACATTTCTTATTAATTCCATTTCTCTTCACTCAGAAGCAAAAGGCAATATTGCTAAAGGAAAATTCCCAAATCTACGGTCCTATTTATAAATTTGAACGAAAGCATGCCTTGATTTCAGGTCATTTGAACCATAAGCGTGCCCCTGACAACATCCAGAGAGAAAGTGCTATAATTAGTGCTGCCACTGCCGTCTTCTACATGGCTAAAACATCATACAATACAACTTAATTAATATCCATTTAACAATTAATGATAATGTGCCCAATGGGATTAGCAAACGAGATTGTTAGTGGGCTAATATAGTTTGATTTAATAGCTAAAGGTGTAACATTTGATATAGTAGAGCTAAATTTCGATCCTCGAAATGATAAAAAAGAAAAATAATATTTTAATAATATTGAGTCATTTATAAATATATTTATACCTACCTAGGTGTTATCCCATTGTGATTTAGATTAAAAATTTTGTACTAAATATAAAACTTGAGCAAATCTTTTCTCTTTGAGTTAATTTTTTGATTGAGTTACATTCAATCTATTTTCTCCACAATGAGCATAATTGTGATTATCCATACTTAGAGGTTTTCTTTTTTTTTTTTTTCCATCAATATTTGAGTTTGAAAAAGCACTATTGAAATCAAGCTGTTGAAGTTGGGAGATTCAAAAACTTTTTTTTCTAGAAAATATCATTTTATATGTTGAAAATATTATTTAATTAATTTTAAGTTCTTATAATTAAAATATATTAAATTTAATTTTCAAATAATTTTTAATTCTCTAACTAATATGTTAAAAAAAAATATTCTTCTCAACAACCATTCCATATTCTATAAGAGGAAAATCTGGTTATCATTTTGCAAGGAATGCATAATTCACACATGAAAGATAGGGGCATTTGAGTAGTTTCACTAGCTTAATCACTTCTATATAAGCCATCTGAGCTTGCAAACGTAGCCCATCAAGCAAATCAGTAGCTCAAGGAGTGAGTACAAGAAAATGTCTCCAAAATTGATCGTTTTGTTAGCTATTTTCTCCCTCCAATGCCTCTTGGCATTGGCCTCTGACCCAGATCCAGTTCAAGACTTTTGCATACCCAACCCCAAGTATGGTGCCATAAGAACTGCTAGGTTCACTATCCTCCCATGCAAAAATTCATCTGAAGCAACCACCGATGACTTTGTCTTCTCCGGCATGAAATCTGCTGGTAACTTCTCAGAGACAGGCCTTGCAACCATTCCTGTGAACCCAGCAAATTTTCCTGGCCTTAACACGCTAGGCATGTCATTTGTCAGAGCTGACCTTAAGGCTGGTGCTATTAATCCACCACATTTTCATCCCAGGGCAACCGAGATCACTCATGTGGTGCAAGGAAGTGTTTATTCAGGTTTCGTTGATTCTAGCAATAGGGTTTTTGCCAGAGTTCTTGAGCAAGGAGATGTCATGATTTTCCCCAGAGGTTTAGCGCACTTCCAAATGAATGTTGGTGATAAGCCTTCAACAGTTTTTGGAAGTTTCAATGGCCAAAACCCAGGAAGCCAAAAGATCCCAACTGCCATTTTCGGTTCTGGGATTGATGATGAGCTCTTGGAAAAGGCTTTCGGATTGAGTCCTAAGCAAATTGGAATGCTGAAAAGAAGGTTTGATCCCAAAAGGGTAAGTTGAGGCATGAAACATGCATAAGGTTTTCTCGGTCAGCTTGCAACAATATGAGATCTTGTTCGTTTGTTTGTCCTATATATGAAATCATGGCTTTTTTTTTTGGAGTCAATAGTAGTTTAAGAAATGAAGCTGATGTTTGGTTGTTTTGTGTATAAAATTCTATCTTCTATGTATTTGCCAGACTAAATTGATAATTATTTGAAGCCCCTTCTGATTCCCCCTTCCCTTGCAGCATTAATTCACTCATGATAGTAACAGTTTCACTAATTGCACATTTGACCTATATTTATAGCCAACAAATGTACATATAAAATGACGTGACATGCAATTGATCATATGCACAACGGATGTTCAAGCTCTAAAGTACACTTCACAAGTAATAATGAGAAATGACATCACATGCCAATTTGCCATCATATTTCCCACCACTAATGATTGCAGATCTCAGTAAAATTAAGCACATCAATGCCCAACACAAAAATCAAAAGAAAAATCATGCAAATCTAAATTACAAATATTAAAGAACGCCATCGGTTAATGATAGGCCTATTCAGCATTTGATATACCGGCACTGTGTATGCAAAGAATTCTTTTACACAAAAACACATAGAAAAAATGGATCATGCCTAATGATGCAGAATACACACCTAAAGATTTTAGGAGTACTTATTTTAGAAAAAAAATATAAAAAATAAAATTTTAGTTTAATAAGAATTTAAGTTTTTATGATTGTATGTCCTAAATAGATTAGGTTCCTCATTAAATTAGGATTCTCTAATCCTAATGAGATTGGAATTTCTAATTCAATAAATAAGACCTACATTTTTCATTATTAGTAGTTTTGGGTTACGATTATTATTAAATTAAATAAAATTATTGAAAATTAGTTCTCTTTTTTCAAGGATTGATCCTTGATTTCTCTTTTTCTTGATTCTTTCCCTTTATTCTATATCATCTAACTCCATCCCAAAAGCTAGCTAAAGGCATTGTTATCAAAGAGGCGCCTCAGACGCAAGGCGCACCAGGCGCAGCCCTAGGCGCCTTGGGACAGCCAAGGCGCAAAACCTCACCAAGGTGCACCGAGGCGCAAGGTGCACCGAGGCGCACTCCAATGAGGCAAGGCGTTGGATATAAAGTTAGGCTGCTAGGTTTTTTTTTTTAAGTTTGTCTAGCAGCCAGCCAGCAAAAAGGAAAAAAAAGAAGAGGAAAAGATGAAGAAGAAGAAGAAGAGGAGTGAAGGTAGAGATCAAACAAACTCGGCATGTATTTTTTCTTATTATTTTCTTATTCTTCTTCTTCTTATTCTCCTCTCGCTCTCCTCTGCTCTCTTCGTGCTGCATTTTTTTCTTTCTGTTTCAGTGTTTCCTTTTTTTTTTTTGTGCCAATGCCATGCTTTCTCTCTCTCTCTCTCTCTCCCTTTCCTGTGCTGGGTATTCTTTTTCTGCTTCTCTTTTTTTTTTTTTTGGACTGCCATGCCCCCTCTCTCTCTCTCTCTCTCTCTCTCTCTCTCTCTCTCTCTCCTGCAGTGTTCCTGTAACGCCCTCACCCTAGGTAGTAAGTACATTTTACTGTTCCGACAACCAATGTCTATTCGGACAGTCAAAATGTCTGAAACTACACTTAAACTATAGTGAGGAGGCATAAATTGATGAAATAAATGTTAAGAAATTATAGAAAAAATTTTGAGAAAATAAAATAATAAAAATAAACCGATATCCACCATGAAGGGCATTTTGGTCATTTCACCCCAGAGGTGAATTTTGACCTAAATGTCAAATTTAAAATTTTGACAAATAAAATAATTAACATAAAATATTTTTGTGAATTTGAATTAGAGAAATGAGGAGAGAAAGAAGAAGAAAAGAAAAGAAAAGAAAGGAAAAGAAAAGAAAAATGGATTATGAAAAATTAAAAAAATTTAAAGTACACAAATAGAATATATATATATATATACCATAAGATGACAAAACCCACCAATCTTTTCTCTCCATCTTCTTCTTTTTTCTCCATTGTGCCGCCACCCTTGGTCCTCATTTCCTCCATTGATATTCAAGCTTCCAAGCTTGATTTCTCAAGCTTAATCCACCCAAAACCCATAGCCCACTTCACAAAAAATACTCCCCACACCCTAAGGAAGCTATAAATACCAAAAAGAAGCAAGGAAAGTGAAATTTAACAAGTTACAAAAAAAGGTTAGTGCTCAAAACTCTTAATCTCTTCTTTAAGCATGAAAATCATGCTAAACCAAGTGAAGATTTACATGAAATTAAAAAGAAAAATTTGAGAAAGAAACCCTTGAATTCGGCAGCCCTAGAGGAACCATGAAAATGATGGATTTTGTTAGTTTTAGTTTAGTTAGGAAAGTTAATTAACAAGGTATTATATGTAGGAATTGATTTCATGGTTATATATGTGAATTTTGATGTTTGAAATTAGAGTTGTACACTTGAAAGTGGGGATTTTGTGACATTTTTGAATTTGACATAATTGTGTTGAGATTGATGATAATAGAAGTGAATGTATGCTTATTTGGAGTTTGGAGAAGGAGGAGATTGAATTTTGGGAGTGTCAAATTTTCTGCAGGTTGGGACTCAATGAGTACAGTGTGTTTGTTGAACACTAACTGACAATGTGTGACTCCAATTGGAGGTGTTTTAGGACATCTAAACCTTCATTTTTCAAGAAGAAACCCTGCTCAAATTCTGTCAAAATCATGACCAATTCTCTGCCCAAACCCGAATGACCAATACTGTCAACCCAAAAAATGACCACGTGTTCATTTGGTCATAACTCTCTCTATATTAGTCCAAATGACCTAAAATTTCATCAATGGAAAGCTTTGACATAGGGCTACATTTTTTCATGAAGACCACTTGACCTAGTTTTGCCTTTAACCAATTCAAATTATTAGCACAAGTTGGGTCACTAAAACTGCCAACCCAGAAAATGATCAAATGAACAGTACGTGTTCACTTGGTCATAACTCTCTTTATACTGGTCTAAATGACCTAAAATTTCATCAATGGAAAGGTTAGACATAGGGCTACACTTTTCATGAAGACCACTTGACCCAGTTTTTCCTTTAACCAATTCAAATTGTTAGCACAAGTTGGGTCACTAAAACTGCCAACCCAGAAAATGATCAAATGACTAGTACTTGTTCACTTGGTCATAACTCTCTCTATATTGGTCCAAATGACCTAAAATTTCATCAATAGAAAGCTTAGACATAGGGCTACACTTTTCATGAAGACCACTTGACCCAGTTTTTCCTTTAACCAATTCAAATTGTTAGCACAAGTTGGGTCACTAAAACTGTCAACCCAGAAAATGACCAAATGCACAGTACGTGTTCACTTGGTCATAACTCTCTCTATACTGGTCCAAATGACCTAAAATTTCATCAATGGAAAGCTTAGACATAGGGCTACACTTTTCATGAAGACCACTTGACCTAATTTTGCCTTTAACCAAATCAAATTGTTAGCACAAGTTGACTCACTAAAACTGCCAACCCAGAAATTTGTCCAAAATATTGTTCCTTTGGTATTTTGATCATAACTTGAGTTCTATAACCCCAAATTCAGTGATTCAAAAACTGAAATTCAAGTTTAAAGATAGAGGAGCAATTGTTATGAAGGAAGTGTGACTAAATAGATATCCTAACCTAGTCAAATTCCTAGATAAAGATAACACATCAACATGAACCTAAAGAAAGGTTCATGGGAAAAATGCTATATATGATAATTAAAATACTCATAAGGAAAATTAAATATTAAAAATGATATGAATATGTAAATTGAGACTAATGTCCTATTGATATGAAATTAATGGTACCAATGAACAATATTAGAAAATAATAACAGTGAATAGTGCTAAATTAATTAAAAATGTTTAATTGCCTATAGTATACATAGACTTATTTATTTAGTTTGGATAAATTGGTATATCAATTAGGGACTACAGATAGCAGTATTGCCTACCGAGAAAATCATGAACTGACAATATATGTCTGGTATTATTATTCTACAGGCTATATGCCTACTTACTGGCCATTGTGCCTACTTTATTTCTGGCTTTACAAGCCTGACAGCGGGTCTTATGCCCGACAGTTGGCCTCGTGCTTGACAGACGTATACTGGTAGACATATTGCTGTCTAACCAGTATACACCCGTACATCCAGCTTTTATAATTTGTTATAGGTTTCTTGGGCACTGATAAAAATTAATTAAGACTTAAAATACAATAAGTAATCATAAAAGATCCTGATAATGTTAAGTATTTTCAAAGAGCAATAAAAATATAAAAGACCCAGAAATTATGAGTGACAGATATTATTTCAAATATTAAATTATTGTTACTATAATTTATGCACTACTAAGCGTTATACTTAGCGCGTTGGTTTTCCATCGCGTAGGTACTGGAGATCAGTCCCAGCAGCCGCAGCACCAGTAGTGCACTGACAAAGCTCTGATCAGATCTGCCATTATCCAGAGTCACCTCACCGGTTTTTTGTATTTTGGTAGGACTCATGTATAGACTAGTATTTTGGTTCATTATGTTTAGTCATAATGTAATTACTAGTTTATGATGTATTTCATTTTGAACTTGAAATTAAACTTGAGATTAAAATGAAAACTTGTAATTTATTATCTATGAATCTCCATATGAATGCAATAGATGATACTTCATTTTGAGATCTCATAAATAGTTGTGAATGATATGATAAAAGAAAATATGATATGGAAATATGTGAGATGACTATGAATATGTTAACAGGTGATAGTGGAACCTGCAAGATGCTAATAAAACAGATGAGTATCTGTCCGGGTCTCCACAGAAATAAGATATATAAAAAAAAAATTTCTACACATAAATTACCTGACTTAAATGACATTAAAATTTACAATAGACATGACAAAACAAGATAGGGTGCTCCGGCACCGAATGTGGCACTTCTTGCTCGGCTATACAATAGACGGGTGAGGGGCGTCACAGTTCCTGTACTGTTTCTGCACTGCACTTTCTTTTTCTGCATTTTTTTTTGCTGCCATGCTCTCTCTCTCTCTTTCTTTCCTGCACTGTACCTACACTGTTTATGCACTACACTTTCTTCTTCTGCATCTTTTTTTTTTTGCTGCCAATGCCATGCTCTCTCATTACGGTTTTACGCACTATTACAAAGAACGCAATTTTTCAATTTTTTCTTTTCATGCTCTCTCCTTAGTCCTTACCCAGCAATGTTTTTCTTTTTCTTTTCTTTTTAGTATAAATTTGTGATTTTGACATATTGTTTATTGTGAATATGTGAAAATATGTTGAGACTTGACCACTTGAAATGCTATTATGCTAATTCAATTACTCTTATTAGCTTTTAGTCTTATTATTGGATTAAAAATATTTTATTACTTTATTTTCTTATTGCTAATTGTTATTAGATCTTCTTAGAAATTATTAGAAATATTATAATTGAGTTTGTATTATCATAAATTATTAATTTCTATTATTATAATTGGATTATGGTACTATAAATTGGTATGTTGATTTGGAAGATGAGTATGAGGAGGATAATGAAGATGATGAAGAAGATGAAGAGTATTTTGATATTTCTATTGATGTGGATTGAATATTTAGTAGTTTACTAGTTTATTAAACTTTAATTTTTAGTAGTTTATTAGTGTTTTTAACTTTTAGTAGTTTATTTTTATCTCTTTTGGATTATAAACTAATTATTACTTGCATATTTGTTAGTTATTATTATATAGTTTTATGTTATTTGAGGTGTGATAGCATAATTATAATTTTTTTTATTTTTAATATATATTTTTTATTTTTGCGCCTTGGCTCTCTCAGGTGCGCGCCTGCGCCTTGCGCCTAGGCTCCAAAACATCTTAGCGCCTTGGTGCGCCTTGAGTCTTTGATAACTATGGCTTAAGGAAAAGAGATTTGTCCAAATATTATATATTGCACAAACACCTTATTCCATATCAATGTGAGATAACCCCCTCACATACAAGTATAAACATCTAGAGCGTGAAGCTTGCGAGCAAACACATCTGCAGGTAACATAATATTGAAGTAGAGCAAACTCTAATAGTATGTAGAGAAACTCCACTCCAAAAATTAACTCAATAGAAGAAGGTTTATTCAACTCTTATATGTAGTACAAACACCTTATCCCAAATTAATGTGGGACAACAGTTCCTATTTATACTATTTGAGTCTAAAAGTTCAGATAATAAGATCACAAATCAATACAAATCGAACTTACAATCATATGCATACTTTAAAATATTGTCCTCTTTGGCTCTTTGATTTTACAATTTTGTCCTTGAAAGGCATTCTTGGGAGGAAAAGAATGTGCTTAACTTTATAAAGTTCTGATCCCCTTGACTCAATAAGGAAGCCATAAAAGGAGAGCTGCCCAAAAGTTTATTAACTAGGTTATGTGATGCAATCACGGAATTTCAGAAAATTCACTTTAAGAGGCTTAGGATTATGGTTCAGTTTTAATATAGGGTTTATTAGAAAAATTATAAAATACTTTTTAATTTTTTTATATTTCTATTTTTCTATTTAAAATACTAGTTGATCCTTTATTTAAGTCATTTTGTACTTTCTTAAATGCTAGATTGTTATCCAGATTTCAATAGAAGTCTTTATTTAGGGTGCTCATTGATTAAAGATATGTTATTATTTAGAGTTTTTTCTCGATAAATAAATTTTTTTTTTTATTTTTAAATCAATCCCGGAAAAACTTAACATAGAAAACCAAACTAAAACCCAGGTCAGACCAACCCAAAGACTCAACTTGTAGCTTGAGATATTATTTAGGGTTCTTGTAGCTTAATAATTACTTTTTGGATTCCAAATACTTTAACTTTAGAATTATTTTGAGTTAAGGATTACCTTTGAGTCTGTTTGTAAATTGTAATGTTAGTTCATAGTATTTTTTTTTTAATCAGTACCGATATTCTAGCAGTTTTGAATTGTATGATGCAACTATCACGCATCATTATGAGAATTAAATTGGCATACAGAATGGGGTACAATTGTCAAATATATAGCTAAACACTGCAGAGGGACTATAATCAACAACAAAATTTAAGCAGCGCATTGTAACTCAACTGAAACGACCACCTCTAACCTCCTATGATTGATTACCACTTCCACAAACAAGTCTCAGTCAATCTGTCATATCCATATCAGCATTAATTCTTTTCTACCGGTCTTCTTCCATCTATTGATTTGTGCATCACCAACCATCAATGTAGGATTTCATTCCCATCCAATGGTTGGCGTGCTCATGTACTCTAATTTATCACATTTGTGCATTTTTATTTTACTGCATTAGTAACTAGAAATGCCATGTAAAAGATAACATATCAGTGTAATTTTTTGTAAATTCTAGAGTTCATCCAATAAACAGCGTCTCCAAGGTCAACAACCAAGCTAAGGAGTTTCAAGCATGTCACTTTAACATGGGCGCTGCTAACTATATGATCAATCAGAAGCATTTTAGATACACCACACAAATTGTGCATGTATTTTTATTGATCCACTCAGCAGATAAACTGAGGATCTGTATCAGTCAGTTCATTTTTACGGCTCAATGATTGCCAACTAACTCCAAATAACCATCCCATGTAGGCACAACCAATATTCAAATCCAAATAAAATTCTAGATAATTAATTGTAAGAAACTAAAACAAAATTTATCTTACACAACAAAAATGAGTAATGGAAATTTCAAATATAGCTTGGACAACATAAGAGAGCAACCAAAAAATCTGACCTGAGGTAGCCCACTAACAGTGCGGAAGGTCACTACTCTCCAGTTAACATTGCCTTTATAATCTTATCGGACATCCCATCAATGAAAGGAAACAAGTGCCCAGAACCAGGTAGCTCATGATAGTGAATCCAGGGAAGCCTTTGAGTGATGTAGCGCTGCAACATAACAGGAACAATACGATCTTCATCTCCTTGCCATAGATGAACTGAACCTTCATTATTTGGGAATGGATTATCCAGATCCATAGGATTGAATTCCCAGAAGCCGAATGCAACCATCATGTCACGATGGAAGGATTCATATTCTCCTTGCTGTATCACATGTTCCTGAGTGCGTCACAAATAAAAATAATAAGTAGAGGAATAAAGTAATAAACCTTTTTCTTGAAAAAATAATAACAGTTAGCAGACGTTATAGGATACCAACTCTTGCTATCAGTGCTATTAGACAATTATATCCATAACCAAAGTGCACATTTTCCACACTAAAGTACCCAAACCAAATCCTAGTTTCATCTACATAAAAGATAAACTGAAACTCTTGTAAGATACCAACATCTGATGGATTAGTTGGTTAACAGGCCTGATGTTTTCTCACAACATCAGGCTAACGCACATACAGCTTACAAACTTCAGCATTAACCAGAGGTTGGGTTGGTTACCCACCGATAAAGTCTGCAAACAGACCTAGAATTTGCGAAGTGCTACCATTACCAATCGGTGAAATGTAGATTCTCTTACTAACAGATACCATTGAGAGTCCCATGCTAAGAAAATAAATTCTCAAGACTCAAAAAATCAGAGAATTGCTTTTTCATTTGCAAGTGTGAGCTTTAAGAGACAGTAAGCGAATAATATAATTATTAAAGTAAGAAGGAATTTCGTTCTTAAAATCAATCGCTCAAAGTATCTATTATGCAATGGATAAATCACATGCTCTCCACAACAATGAGAAAGAAAGTTCTCAAGACAGAATGTCATGAACACCACAAGAATTTATTACTCGCAATGAATTCCAAATATCAAGGCCGAGATTTTGACATGGATTTGTCATAGATCAACATTATTTAGTACTGTAATGTAATAATTATTATAGATCAACATTATTTAATAGTGTAATGGAATAATTATTTAAATTAATTATTGTTACTACTAATTATAACTTCTAATTGCCTTTAAATCCATTTTCTTCCAAATTATGCAAGATTAATAGTACATAAAGTTGTAGATAAAAACAGAAGATTACCACATAACTCTTTCCCGTTGAAAGCTTTGCTAAAATTTCTTTGTCTTGCTGAGAAAAAAGATCAGGATTATTAGCTATAACAGTAGAACCAGAGAACCACTTTTGAGTATTCCACCAATAGGTTAGCCACGGGGTGTAGTGGGCAACACGGAGTGCCCACTGATCTGGTGTAGGCTGTTGGTGGTAGGCTTCATTAGATAGGTTTGCAGGAAAACCAAGCCACCAATAGTTAATAACTGGAGCTAATAGCGTAACTCCAGCTAGCCTGTTAAAACAGGAAAAAAAAAAAATCCCTCACATAACATAAGGCACAGAAAGTAAACAGTAAGAAGTAACAATTGCATTCATTTATAATGCTCAGCTAAATAATACCTGTGAGGAATGTACTTGAGACAGCTCCAAGTAAACTCGCCACCCATGGAAAAGGCAATTACATAGAATTTGGATCCAAGACCCAGTTGATCAGCAAGTTCTTCAATATCTAAAGCAAAACTTTTCAACATTTGTTTTGGATGAGGATCGCTCTCTCCATAACCTGGTCTGTCAAAAGACACAATGTAGACCCCTAATTCTTTGACAATTTCCTGGAAGAAACCACCAGTGAATTAGATAATCTTAATCACTGACACATCAAACTCAAAGACTTCAAAGGGATGCAGAATAATAGCAATAAGATAGACAAGCAATTAGTACCGGTGAAAGGTGATTGGCAACAGCAGGATTGTGCCTGCAAGAACCAAAACCATGGACAACTATAATTTTAAACTTGGCCATATTTTTTGAGACACCATGTTCTTTGTAGGCCAAATGTCTCCCATCTCTAAGTTTTATTCTTGGTGCTGTAATAGGAGGCCCACCTGGTGAACCACACACCTTGGGTGGAGGAGGTCGGATCACCTGATAAGCCCAAGCCAAAATCCCCACAAGCAAGACCAATAGTATTTTTGAAAAAATCCCTGAAATATTAATCTCAAATTAAGACACAGTCAACATAATTTAGCTATTTCACACAAAACAGAAGCATTTGAAGCAAATATCTCATATGCAATTATCTTTCCATCACATGGAAGACAGGAAAAAGAGTATCACACCACCACTCACCAACCCAATAAATTGCAGTCCAGTGATGCTTAAAATTTAGAATTTTATAGCATCTTAAACGAAAATTTATATTCCCTTTCTTGTCGCAGTGAAAGGCCTAATCTAGCTAATTAATATCATAATTCAGAAGAAACAAATATATGGAGAAACTTAGCTTACTTCTCATTTGAAAATGATAATATCATCATCTGGCAATGAATAATCTACTCTTTTTTTAGTCGATACTACTCCTTGTTCAAACTCTTTGGTTTCAAACTAAAGTTCCACTTTCAAACCCCTAGGCAATGGACTGGATAGTTTAAGATCCAAAAATATAAGAACCCCAATACATTCCCATTACTACTTTATCTCAGCAACCAAACAGAAAGCACAACAGATTCAAAATAAAGATTACAGAGGATAAAATAGCGATTTCCCATGTACCATTTAAACAAGATTAAAGAAAAATAATCCAATGAAAGAAGAAAGCGAGAAAAAGGGAGAACCCACCAGGAGGAAGCTTAAGAGAACTGTTTTGCTTAGCTCGTCTAGTGTGAGCTCTAGCGGAAGCCGCAGATATCTTCCTGTTCACTCCACCCGCCATTTCCGGATATTGGGAAAGAGAAAGAAATACAGAGTCTAATTATAATTTTCTTCCCAGGAAAGAGATCCGGTTGCGTCGACCGTACAGCAGAAGAAAAAGACAACTCCTGCCTAAAATGAACCCTCCAGTGACAAAGCTTGAGCCTGCAATTTCTTGTCTTGGGTTGGTGTTGACTAATGCTATGTTTGGGTGGGGTCAGAAAATTGTAAATAAGGGTATGTTTGGGTGGGGGTGCGAAAATAGTAAACAAGGGGAAGGATGGAAGAAATGTGTAAGTAAAGTATAAGGTTAAGTAAGGGTAAGGATTAACTTTCTTACCTCTCAAATATCAATTTTTCTTATACTTTAAATTAGGGTGTAAGCAGGGGATGTGAGAGTTGAAAATTATTTTATTTTTTATTTTTCTATTGTATCTTTAATTTTTTATTAAAAATCTAATTATACCTATTAAAAATAAACTTAATGTACCATTACAAATAAATGTCTTCTCTCTCAAGTAGACATACATAGTTTCTCTGTTTTCAATCATTTGTTTTTAAATAGTTTGCTATAATTATTATACTTCAATTGTTATTTTTTTATTTGTTCTTTCAATAGTTTTCTTCAATTATTATGCTTCAATTATCTTTTTTTTTCTAAATTTAAATAATGGACTATTATTATTTACAAATTTAAGATTTATCATAATGAGTTTACCATTTAATAAATTATCTAATAAAAAATGATATTTTTATACTTCTAATAATTATTTATCCTTTTTTCACCTCTTTCCAAACATGAAGAATATACATTACATTTTTTTTAACTTTCTATTAATTCACCTTTTTTCAAACATGAGATTTTTTTTATTATAACCCTCTTCACACTTCCCTTTCCTTACCCTCCCTTATTCTTCCATTAATTACCCTTCCTTCACCCCATCCAAACAGAAACTAAGGAAGGTGGGCTGTGGACTAGGCTGCTTATGATTTTGTGCGGACTAAAATGGCCTTTGCATTGCACATGTGTGTGTATATATATATATATATATATATATTAAAATTAAAATATTAAGATTTATGATTTTAAAGATGACTTTAATAATAAATTATTTAAAATTAATTAAGTAAAAATTTATCTTTTTGAGAAATTATTATGTGCTTTAGTATGTTCCATTTCTAACAAGACATGGGACTCAGTGGTTCTTAATTAATTATATATTTAGAGCATAATATAATACGATATAATTAATTATGTAATATAATGTAATTAATTATGTAGTGCAATCTAAGTTATAAAATAATATAATATAATTATCATTACATTTCTATATTTAATTACAAAATAAAAATATAAATAGTATAATTTAATGATAATTTTAATTTTAATATTTAATTTATTTATAATATTAATAATAAGTGGTGGCGTTACAGTGATTGGTAGTCGAGTAATAATGTTTGTTAAACAGTGTTGTGGCAGCGACAGTGGTAGTTGGTGGTGGTGGCGACAAGATGAAGTAGTGGTAATGGTAATAGCGACGATGGTAACAGGGTAGTGCTGGTGGTGATAGTAACAGTGGTAACAAGGTGATAGTGGTGGCGGCACTAAGGTGGGATAGTAATAAGGTGGGATAGTGGTGGTATATATAGTAGTGGTTGTAAGGTAGTGTTGACAATAAAAAATAAAAAATAAAACAAGTAATTATGATTACATTCATTTTTATATATAATAACTATTACATTACTTTAAGCATAATTGATTATATTATATAATTGTCATTCTATTATATAGAAATTTTTATGTTATTTAATATCATAATCAAATATGTAATGTAATCGTGATTACATTAGAACTTTGATTATGTTATATTGAACATGGCCTAAGAAAATTGTAATAACCTGATTTTAAAAATAAAAATTTTTATATTTTTATATAGTATTTAAATATTATCTAATTAATTTATAATTTTTGTAAAACTTTCATATATATATATATAATGTTATTTCTAAACATATTTTATAAATTATTTAATAATCTAATTTTAATTTAAATGATTAGTTTTAAATATTAATGTTAAACCAATTAACAAAATATATTATTTCATTATTTTTAACCTTAGTTTTAAGATTTGATTTATTGTTATTAATTTGAATATTATTATCAATATTATTTATTATTTAATTATACATATATTAGTATTTTGAGACTTATTTGAAAAACATATAAAAGATCAAGGATTTATAAAAGATTAAGGATTTATTAAGGACTAATTTGAATGTTTTTAGGAATGAATCTAGACAAATGCTTGTCCAAATTCATTCCCAGATTAAAAAAAAAAAAAAAAAGAAGGCATTAGCCTTTTTTTTTTCTCTCTCCCTCTCTCTCTTTCCCTTCTCTCTTCCCGTCACTCTCCCCCTCCCTCTCTTTTTCTTGTGGCCGGTGAGCCACCAGCCTCCATGGTCAGCTAGCGAGGAGTCTCCCACACTAGGCGACACTGGCGAGCAGCCTGCTGGCCAGAGTAGCACCAGAAGCGGCGAAAAACAAGGGAGGAGAGAGAAAACATGCTCACAGGGGCAGCAGTTTCTAGGCGCGATTCTGGCTTCATCCCACCCCTGATTAAGACAATTCTGGTGATGTTGAAAAGTTTATTCTGAGAGCTTTCTTTTGATACTAATTTTGCAGCAAATGGTGGTCGGAGGAGAAAAGTTTCAGGTTTTTCAAGCTTTCCGATTAGATCTATGATGATCCGACCGTTGGATTGACGATTCGAGACCACTGATGGACTCAAAGCGATGAAACCTTCGAGATGGGACCGACCCCTCTTCGATGAACACTGTTTGAAAATGACGGTCATTAGACTGTACAGATCGCTTAATAAGATTTTTAACTTTTTGATGTCCAAAAATTAAATATAATTACATATTAATTATTAATAATTTTTGGGCTTCGTTTAGGTCTGATCAGATTAATGATAGCTTACCGGTGCTTGAGACCGAGTTTTCAGCCAGATTCGGCTGCCCAGCGGCCTATCCTAGAATACAGTCAATATTACAGTTGATCCCAGTATTTTTAAACATTTTGGATGCGTTTCAGGTAGCAGAATTTGCAAAGGCAGTTGTGACGCCCCTTACCCGTCTACTGTATAGTCGAGCAAGAAGTGCCACATTCGGTGCCGGAGCACCCTATCTTGTTTTATCATATCTATTATAAACTTTTGATGTCATTTAAAATATGTATTCAATGTGTAGAATTTTTTTTTTTTATGACTTATTTCTGTGGAGACCCAGACAGAGCCTCCCTTGTTTTATTAGAATCTGGCGGGTTCCACTATCACCTGTTAATATATTCATAGTCGTCTCACATATTTCCATATCATATTCTCTTTTATCATATCATTCACAACTATTTATGAGATCTCAAAATGAAGTATCATCTATTGCATTCATATGGAAATTCATAGATAATAAATTATAAGTTTTCATTTCAATCTCAAGTTTAATTTCAAATCCAAAATGAAATAAATCATAAACTAGTAATTACATCATGACTAAACATAATGAACTAAAAATACTAGTCTATACATGGGCACTACCAAAATACAACTGTAGAGGTGACTAGTAAACATGGCAGATCTGATCAGTTTCTGTGTGAGCACTACTACTGCAGCTGCTGCGGCTGCTGGGATTGATCTCTACCTACGCAACGGAAAGCCAACGCGCTAAGCATAACGCTTAGTGGTGCATAATTTATAATAACAATAATTTAACAATTGAAATAATATCTGCAAATCATAATTTTTGGGTCTTTTACTTTTTTATTGCTCTTTGAAAGCAATTAACATTATCGGGATCTTTTATGATTACTTATTGTATTTTAAGTCTTAATTAATTTTTATCAGTGCCCAAGAAACCTATAACAAATTATAAAGCTGGATGCACGGGTGTATACTGGTTAGACAGCCGTATGTCTATCCAGTATACGTCTGTCAGGCACGAGACCTGCTATCAGGCTTGTAAAGCCAGAAATAAAGTAGGCACAATGGCCAGTAAGTAGGCATATAGCCTATAGAACAATCATACCAGACATATATTGTCAGTTCATGATTTTCTCGGTAGGCAGTACTGCTATCTGTAATCCCTAATTGGTATACCAATTTATCCAAACTAAATAAATAAGTCTAGGTATACTATAGGCAATTAAACATTTTTAATTATTTTAGCACTATTCACTGTTACTATTTTCTGGTATTATTCATTGGTACCATTAATTTCATATTAATAGGACATTAGTCCCAATTTACATATTCATATCATTTTTAATATTTAATTATCCTTATGAGTATTTTAATTATTATATATAGCATTTTTCCCATGAACCTTTCTTTAGGTTCATGTTGATGTATTATCTTTATCTAGGAATTTGACTAGGTTAGGATGTCTATTTAGTCACACTTCCTTCATAACAATTGCTCCTCTATGTTTAAACTTGAATTTTAGTTTTTGAATCACTGAATTTGGGGTTATAGAACTCAAGTTATGGTCAAAATACCATAACTGGTCCCTTTGCCTCTAAGCTGTCCAGAATTTACAATTCCTAGTCAATAAACTTTGACCAGTCATTTGATCATTTTTGGTCATTTTTAGACTTAGGTTCCTTCACAAGATATGTTCCTCAATGTCTTAGGGACTCCCAGGTACAATCTCATAATTTTTCAAGCTTGGTATAGTGAGCTATAGTCAGTGTATTAACCTGGACTCTCAATCCTATAAGGGCATTAACCAACTTCAGGGCAGTATGTTTGACCCTCTTTTTAGGGTCTTTACACTTAGAATTTGGCAAAGGTGTCTAAATCAATGTTGTAGCCCTAAGTATCATGTTTCCAGATCATATTGGCACATCTCAAATGGAATTTCCTAGTGGGAGTTATGGCCAAATGAACACACGGGTATCAAATGGCATTTTGGGTTCAACTTAACATTTTCCAGATTTCAATTGCTAACTTTGGATAATATTTTCCCTACGATGCAATGGTTTCTAGAGCTTGGTCAAAACATAAAAATTGTTGTTCTATGTCTTATAAAACTTTTGGCACTAGTTTCACTCAATTTGCAGCTTTGGAGACCAAGTTATAGCATTTTTACCAAAACTGGTCAAGCATACCAAAGGAACAGTATTTTGGATAATTTCTGGGTTGGCAGTTTTAGAGACTCAAATTATGCTAACAATTTAATTTGGTTAAAAGCAAAACTGGGTCAAGTGGTCTTCATGAAAAGTGTAGCCCTATGTCTAAGATTTCTATTGATGAAATTTTAGGTCATTTGGACCAGTATAGAGAGAGTTATGACCAAATGAACACGTACTATTCATTTAGTCATTTTCTGGGTTGACAGTTTTAGTAACTGAATTTGTGCTAATAATTTGATTTGGTTAAAGGCAAAATCGGATCAAGTGTTCTCCATGAAAAGTGTAGCCCTATGTCTAAGCTTTCCATTGATGAAATTTTAGGTCATTTGGACCAGTATAGAGAGAGTTATGACCAAATGATTTTTGGGTTGGTAGTTTTGGTGACTGAAATTATACTAACAATTTGATTTGGTTAAATGCAAAATTGGGTCAAGTGGTCCTCATGAAAAGTGTAGCCCTATGTCTAAGCTTTCCATTGATAAAATTTTAGGTCATTTGGACTAGTATAGAGAGAGTTATGACCAAATGAACACGTAGTGTTCATTTGGTCATTTTCTGGGTTGGCAGTTTTAGTGACTGAATTTGTGCTAACAATTTGATTTAGTTAAAGGCAAAACTGGGTCAAGTGGTCTTCATGAAAAGTGTAGCCCTATGTCTAAGCTTTCCACTGATGAAATTTCAGGTCATTTGGATCAGTATAGAGAGAGTTATGACCAAATGAACATTTGGTCATTTTCTGGGTTTGGTGCAGGGTAATCCGGATTTGGGCAGTATTTAGGTCAAGTTTTGGACAGAATTTGGGCATAGTTTCTTCATGAAAAATGGGCTATGTTGAGTCTAATTTCACCTTCAATTAGCTTCATACCAATTGGAGTCACACATTTTCAGTTAGGGGTCAATAAACCCACTGGACTCATTGAGTCCAAACCTGCAGAAAATTGAACACTTTCAATATCTCAATTCCTCCAACTTTCTTACTTCAATTTGCATGCAATACACTTCTATAAGCAACAATCTCAACTCAATAGCTCAATTTCAACATTTTACACAAAGTCCTCAACATTTACACAAACCTAGTTTTTAAAGTTTCAAATTTACACAAACACTACACTATCAAACTCTCAACCATTTCAACTCATCACACATTCTCATGGAACCATTTTTCATCACTTAAAAGTAACAAACCTCAAGTTCTATAGCTGCCAAAAATTCAAGGGTTCTTTGCTTAAGATTTTCTTTTTATTTCCATGGTATTTATACTTGGCTAAACATGCTTTTCATGTTTAATAAAGAGAAGAAGAGGGATTAGTGCACTAACCTTACTTGAGCTTCCCTAACTTCAAATTTCTTGCTTCCAATGGGTGTCTATAGCTTCCTTAGGATGTGGAGAGTATTTTTTGTGAAGTGGGCTATGGGTTTTGGTGTGTAGAAGCTTGGGAAATCAAGCTTGGAAGCTTGACAACAATGGAGGAAATGAGGGAAAGAGAGAGAGAAGAAATGGAGGAAGAAGATGGAAGTGGGTGGGAGTTTGTCCTCTAGTGCCTATTTATATTTTTTTTTTGAATTTTCCTAAGCTTTTTCTTTTCTTTTCTTTTCTTTTCTCTTCTCATTTTCCTAATCTATTTCATAAATTTTAATTAATGTTAATTATTTTATTCTCTAATTTTTTTTTATTTTGACATTTAGGTCAAAATTCACCTTTGGGGGTGAAATGACCAAAATGCCCTTAGTAGTGCATATTGGGTTATTTTTATTATTTTTTATCAATTTATAAATTCTCTAAACTTTAATTTATTTTTTTCTCTACATTTTTCCTATATTTTTTTAATATTTATTTCTTCAATTTATGCCTCCTCACTATAGTCTAGGTGTAGTTACAGACATTTTAACTGTCCGAACAGATATTAGTCATCAGAACAGTAAAATGTATAGACTACCTTTGGTGAGGGCGTTACAGCAGTCCCGAACTTAAGTTTTGTAATTTTTACCTTAGGTAAGCTAGCTGATAAATCTGTAAAATATTTTTAGTTTAGGAAAATTAAGTAAAATAATTTTCATTAATATAAGGACGATGTAGAGGACTTCTAGGAATATTTTTATAATTTTAAAAGTGCTAAAAATAAATATTTAGACTATAAAAGAGTTAGGGATCCGAGCTAAAGTTTGAATGATTGAACCTAGATTAGGATTCATGTAGGCCCTGGATGAGCATTATAAATATTGTTTTGGGCATAAGGCCATGTGTGTTGTTATTGGTTCATTTTTCTTGTAGGGGTTTAGGTTTAATTATAAAGGAAACTTTATCGAAATTTGGGCAAGACCTTAAGATTTCTTTTAATTCTATTGTTTAAATTAATTATTTAATTTTATCAGTCTTTTGATAAAGGTCAGTGTGTATATTTAGGTGATCAGTACTAGCCATCTTCTCCTTCCAACTTAACAGCTGCAGTCCAGTCGACTAGTCTGTGAGTTGGATATTAATTATTTTTGTAATTTCAATATTAATTATACATCTGGCATGCTCATACATTTTATAAATATTTAATTATGCATATGTATAGTTAATATATTAAGGACATTTTGGTTGCCGCATATTTAATTATTGTTATTTATTTGTGATTGCAGCTCTGAGGATAATTTGGAGCTGTGTGGGTGTGTTGATGTGAGTATAGTGTAGATATAGATATAGGTAGGACAGGTAGTCATGGCTGAAGCTTGACTTACTGGGACCCTATCCTTATATATAGATAAGTCGAGGTGAATACGGCTTTGAGTTGATCTCACTGACCCCCCACACTTGGATTATTAAGCGAAAGTCCGGCTTGAGTTGACCTCGCTGACAGGTATTAGATTAACAGAGTTGTATAGGAGATTAGCTCATATATGTATATATTGATGTGACATACTGGGTGTGTGAATAGTTCCAAATTAATTTCTTGTGCGAATATTGGATGAATTATTTGTTATATGTGATGTATGTGCATTTTATGGTAGGATTGCACCAGATTTAGATAATTATAAACATTGCATCTATAATTAATATCTAAATTTTCTGAGTCAAACGCTCATTCCTATTTAATATATTTTTTTCCCATATTACAAGAGAAGCGAGTTTTATTTCTTTGCGTCTTACCTGCATTTTTTTCTACAGGTTATTTGTTTAATAACTAGAACTCCACTGTGACATTTGTTTATGTACTTATGATATTAATTAATGAAAAATTATTATGATATTAAATAATTTACACACGATGAGTATCAGGGTTGAGCTGGGCTTCTATAGTTTTGGTTTCTGGTCATCATTGGGTTGGGCTTGTCCAAATAAAAATATAATATTTTATTTTATTTTATTTGTATGTTAGGCCTTAATTTTGTCCCTCGTTATGGATTTTGGAATAATAAGGCTTACTACGGGCTTCGGGAGCTTTATGCCGGCCCAGGTCTTAGTGCCGATCTGGCCCGTGAGATCAGGTCGTGACAGAAATAACTATAATTATGTATCTATAGAGAGTACTATATTTTAGTGCTCCGAATGCCTATTTTTCTATCATTTTTTAGAGCTGAAAAGTTTTCTAATTTAATCAAATTAATTGATTACTTTTATAAAATAATTAGTTATTATATTTAATAGAAATAAAAATAAAATTAAAAAAATTAATTAATACTCTTTAATTTTTTTTTTCAAAATAATAAATAATTATGAATAAAATAATTTCTAAAAAATAACGAATAAAAGTGAAAGAGAGAGTATTGATTTCATCAATAAATCGATTACCATCTTCTTTTTTTTTTTTAAATGTATTCCACTAATAAATCCGTAAAACAATAATTATTTTTTCTTTCTTTTGATAATTCTCTAAGGCCTTTCCCCTCACAATTCACTACATGATGCTCTTTGTTCATTGCAATAACGGGGTGAGTTAGGGTTGGAAAAAATTATTAGGGTATGGGGAGAATGGGTTGGGATCAGAAACTATTGCCATCTCTAAACTCACTTATCAATTACAATAAATTACATAGATGATTGTGTTATTTATCCTTTTTAATTCACAAACTTATAGTTGATTTCATATAATTGAATCTGCGAAGGTTTTTTTTAGGGGAAAAACTCAATCCCATTCAAGATAGAAAAATGGATTAAGTGAGAAATTTTGAACAAGTCCTTAAAAATTTAAGATTTCATTCATTTAGGCTTTTTTTTCAAAATAATTCATTTATAAGAAAAAAATTCAATTGAATTATCATATAATCATATTTAATTTTTATTTCTTTTAAAATATATTTTTTTTAAATTAAAAAGAATCGAATTCTTTTATTTCAAGTATGAGAATTGAGAAAAAAAATTAATTAAATTAAATTCTTATAAAATTTTAGTTTCCAAATGTAACAACTTGATTTTTTTTTTATATAAAATATTTTTAATTAGATTATTAATTTATTCCTATTTTATTCATGGTGTTAAATTAGTATTTTCATAATAATAATATTTTTTTTTATTTTATGAATATTATTTTACATGTAGTATTATTACTATTATTATTTCAAATTATTATTTATAATATTGTTATTATCAAAATCAATTAGAGTTGTTTAAGATTAAATTATATTATATGTAAAAATAATTAAATTTCTTTAGAGTATTATTATTATTATTATTATTATTATTATTATTATTATTATTATTATTATTATTACCAAAGTTTTACTTAATTTAAATATAATAAAAGAATTTTAGACTTATTTGAATATACCTAAAAAGTTTAGGGACTAAAAGGTAATTAAAAGTTCAAAAAAAAAACCCATAATTTTCAAATACCCAGTCAGCCTCTCTTTGCCGGCGCACCCCCCCGCCCCCCAAAAAAATAAAATGCCATTTCTCCCCACTTCTCTTCTCTCCTTTCTCTCCTTTTTTTGGCGACCACCCTCCCACCTGATGGAGTCCCGCAAGACCTAGACCACACAGCACCGTCTGGTAATACTATAGGAGCAAGGTTGGCAGTGGGAGGTGGTGTTTTCCGGCGGCTTTGAAGAGAGAAAGAGAGAGGAGAGAGAAAATTTAGCGTCCTTTTTTCGGCGATTTGGACATTAGATGGAAGATTTGAAATCGGCGTTTGACTCCTCTCCCTCCAAGCTTTCTTTTTTGACCAACCATGCCCAGAATGGTGGTGTTTCCGATGAGGTGGAAGAGAGAGAAGACAATAGCTTTTTGGCCATTTTCTTGACGATCCAACCGTCAGATCGGCGATCTGAGACGACCGATGAACTAAGTGTATCGAGAATTTTGAGATGGGACCAACCCTGCTCCGATCGGATACCATTTGAAAAATGCAATCATCAGATGGTCCAGATCGTTTGGTGAGATTTTCAGGTCTTTTCAATTTTCATAAATTAAAAATAATTATATGATAATTATTAATAATTTTCGAACTTCGTTTAGGTATGATCGGATCGATGACGGTTCATCAGCACTCGAGATCGAGTTATTGGGTTGGTCCAGGTGTCCTCGAAAAGGGATCGTCCTTACAGTCAATCTTAAGGTTTTCAGACATTTCGGATGTATTTTAGGTAGTAGAAAGTAGTTCCAAACACAAATTGTGTAGTTTTTACCTTGGCTAAGCTAGCTGGTCAATCTGTAAAATATTCTTGACTTAATAAAATTAAGTAAAATAACTTTAATTAATATAACAAAGATGTAAAAGACATCCAAAAATATTTTTATAATTTTTAAAGTACTGAAAATAATTATTTGGACTGTAAATGAGTTAGAGACCTGAGTCAGAGTTTAGATGTTTAGACTTAGATTAGGTTTCTTGTAGGAATGGGTATTATACTTGTTATTGTGGACCTGAGACCTAATGTGTTACTTTTTGCTGAGTTTTCTTGCAGGAGATTAGGTCTAGTTATAGGGGAGATTCTGTCGAAATTTCGATAAAACCTTAGAAATTATTCTTACTTCATTAATTAAATTAATTGATTAATTATATCAGTAAATTGATAGAAGTCAGTGTGTCTATATAGGTGATTAGTGTCAGCTAGCTTTTCTTCTCTCCAGCCAGATCAACTACAATCGAGTCTATCAGTCTGTGAGTTGGATATTGATTATTTTTGTAATTTCAATATTAATTATATATCTGGCATGCTCATACATTTTATAAATATTTAATTATGTACATTAATAGTTAATATATTAGGAGCATTTTAATTGCTGCATATTTGATTAATTGTTATTGGTTTGTGAAATGCCACCCTAAGGATAATTTAGAGCTAGGTGTGTTATTTATATATGGTATACATGGATATGGATTGGATGGATAGAAGCAGGTTGAGCTAGTCTCGCTGGAATTCAGTCCTTATAAATATGGAAAGTCAGGGTGATATACGGCTTTGAATTGATCTTGCTGGCCCTCGCAAACAGAAGTCAGGCTTGAGTTGAGCTCGCTAGTAGGATTTGGATTGAGAGATCTGTATAGAGGATTAACTCCCATATTTATATTTTGATGTGATATACTGGGAGCGTGAGTAACTTTAAATTATTTTCTTATGCGAGAGTTGGGTGATTTCCTTGATATAAGTGCTCAGTGTGCATTTCATACTTAGAAATACATTAATCTTAAATAGTTATAGAAATTATAATTATAATTAATATCTAAACTCTCTAAGTCGAATGCTCACCCCTGTTCATATATTTTTCACAGGTTGCAGGAGAAGCAAGTTTATTTTCGAATCTAACTTGCATTTTTCTTCGCAAGGTGTGCAACCTCTTAGTTGTAGTTTTTATAGTTTTTATTTATTTATCTATTTATTTAACTATTAGAATTCTGTTGTAACATCAATGTATTTATGTATGACATTAATTAATGGAGATTAATTAATTTGTGCATGATGAGTATCAGGGTTGAGCTAGGTTTCCCTAGTTTTGATTTTTCTGATAGTTATCAGAGTTGGCCCAAGTAAATTTATTTTATTTTATTTGCCTGTTGAGCCTTGATTTTGGTTTTGGTTATGAGTTTGGGAATAGTGAGACTTACTACGAGTCTAAGGGATTTTATACCAATCTAAGTCCTAGTGCTGGTCCGGCCCATGAAATCAAATCGTGACACCAAATATAGAGTTAGTAAATTTCAAAAGCCCGCTATTACTAAAATCCTTTGCATTTGTATTCTCATGTTTGAAATTTGAAATAAAGTAGTTATTTAATTTTTAAAATAGAAACTTTGGATCTTACATTTACATAATTTTTTTTTTAATTCCTCACTATAATATTTTTAGTACTCACTTTTTAATTTTTCAATGATAAGTAGAAAAACTAAAATGATATTCAAAAAATAAACCTTAGAAACTAAAATAAATAATATTTAATTGAAAGACTAAAATGTTATAAAATTAAAAAGTTTGATTTTAATATAATAAAAATAGATGTGAATATTAATAAATGCGGATGATTTATTAATACCAATGAATTTTAATTAAGTGGTACTAGAATTATTTTTAAGATTATGAAGTATTAAATTTAAATCTTAATCGGAGTTAATTTGACAGTTGCTAGTCGTTTTTTTTATTAAGTGACGCACAACTGTTGTTTCCTTGCTTAATTTCACTGTGAACAATTTGAAAGTTCAATGAAGTATTAATAAAGTTTCAAGAATTAATGGGAACCCAAACATTAGATTTGCTTGAAAGAGTTTACAAGCTTCAGCTTTCGATAAGATTTGCTGGTTTCGTGCACCCAAGAACGATATTAGCATTATCTATGGCTAAAAACAAAGAAAACTTTTACAAGAATTGATGAATCATTGTAATTGGCAATCATTTTTCTTGATATGCATGCAAATGAAAGCAAGAGGAAGAAAAAAAAATCTTGATCAGGTATAGTTTATTCTAAGAAAATTAGCATACATATACATATGGTTTACATTTCTAATTAGAACTATGGTTTCAAATCGCGGTCGCAGTCATGAATAACGAAAATAGGCTTATAATGACCATAATGTAAACCATAGTTCACATTAAAATGATTATATATTGATAGATATAAGTAAAACTAATATACACAACAATATAATTAGCACAAATACGTCAAATAAAAACATTAGATTTATCATGTTTAGACATCATTAATATTAAACAATATTATAGCTATAATAGAGACATTTAATGATGATCTTAGCTTAACAAATAATAAGAAGAGATTTTGTAAAAGAAAGTAGAAATTTAGATGAAAATTTGAGAGAATATATGAGATATAGTAGTTGTGAAAGGGAGAATATACAAATAAAAAAAAAGAGAAGCAAAATAATATTGTTTTCATATAATTATAGTATAGTAATAATTAATGTAACAGCTATTATTATTACATAATGGTCATAATGACCGTTATAACTGAAACTTTAAATTAACTTATAAATGATGGTATATTACAGAACAAAATCCTCCAAAATTTATAAATAAAGGCTATTACATTATATAACAACCATTTTGTGAAATCATCAATAGAATCCAATTATATTTTAATTATAAAATATTAAAATAATTAAATAATTTTTTTCAAACCGCTTGTGCTCGTTCAAGAAGTAGTGTTTTCAGCCTTGGCAATCTTAGAGCACCCCTTCTGAATCTCTTTTACATTGAAATGACCTATCAGCAGCTATATGTAGAGCTAGAGTCTCTTGCCAGGGCATGGCAGCGGGGATCCTTTTTGCCATGAAATATGGGTGACCCACCTTCTTAAAGAATGAGAATCACTCTGAAAATGGTTAAAGTTTCTCCCAGAGTGATCATGTAATTTGGGAAGGTTCTATGAAATCAGCTGCATTCATCAATCTCTCCTTTCTCCAAATTATTTTTTGCCTTAAACGCAAATGTTGAGTTGTTGTAATTTTATCAATCTGCGGAAAGCTTATGAATTATGATCAAGAAGAGTCTAAGAATCTTTTATCTTCCTTCTTTTCTATTTCTTGTTCTTATATTATTGCTATATATATATATAAACACACACTTAAATAGAAATATAAATGACAACTTGCATATTTTTTAATTATTATTAAAAAGTTCAAAAGTTTACGTATTTTCATGATTTAATTCAAAATCTTTAATATTAACAAGTTAATTTCTTTAAAAATTATTTTTTTTTCCACATTGTGATAGATTATTACAATTTTGATCATTTTTTTTTATTAAATCTTAGGTTGTATTCGGTAGAAAGTTAAAAAATTAAGATTAAATGTCTCAAAGTTAATATTTAACCCATTAAAAGATATAAATATTACTAAGATAAATAGTTAATATAATCTCTTCAAATATCTAAATAATATTAATAAAAAATTAAAAATTATAAAGATAATAATTACTCTTATTAATCATGTACCAAACACTCATTGTACCTCCAACTCTTTCAAAATTTTATTTTAATATTTATATTATATGAAAATTCTTTATCATTTCACATTTAGTTCATTGTGTTTCCATTAAATTAAAAAAAAAAATCTTAATCATTTGGCTAAATCAAGTGGCTGTATTTGTGTACTCACCCTATAAAGATTAAAATGAAATTTTGAAGAGAGGCTCCTCCCTAGAAAATCCCTCCTTTTTTTTCTCATTCTTTTTCTTTTTTTTTTTCGTCTACTCCTATTTTCTTTTCTCCTTTACTTTTTTTTTTTTTTTGGCATTTGGTAAATGTTCTCGTTGGTGTCTATTTTATGGAGTTGTTCCTCCTAATTGCGAATTTATTCTATCTTTCATTTTATGGAGTATGTGGGTAAATGTTTTCTCTAATAGGAGGCAAAAATTTTGAATATTATCATATTTGACTCATAAAAAGACAGTTAAATGTTAGCCATAGATCGCCGCTGAATAGAGTGCACCTCTCATTAATTGGAAAAATTAAATAATCTGTTAATACAATTAGACTCTTCAAATTATAATAATTATTATTATTCTTTGTATAAATAATTTATATTGAATTTAATTGTGCAAAGATATAGTAATACAATAATTTATGGTTCAAATTTACATTATGTTTTCAATTAATGAAATACATTTTCATCTAAAAAATAAAATTTTGAAAGAGTTAGTGAAGTGATAAGGTTAAATTTTCATGAGTAAATATAAATATAGTCAGAAAATAAAATTTAAAATTACAAAATAAAATTTCAATTTCTGATCTATTTTGTTAAAATTAAAAAATTGAGTTGTATTATAAAAATATGTAAATATTTGAATTTTTTACAAGTTTATGTATATATTCAGGGTGGAGGATAAAATATCTTTTCTTTTCTTTGATATATAAGCAAGTGCAAATTTTATTAATAAAAAGGAAGATTATAGAAAAAGTAATGCTTCATTTTTTATAAAAAAGTGAGTCTTTTTTATAATATGAAAAATGAGTCCAATACAATGGTGAGAGATAATACATATAAACTTAGTATACTTGATAATCTCTCGATGAAAGCTTAGATAGAGAAAGGAAAGCTCTATTCTAAGCTCAAACCAACAAGCAATCCCCAAGAAGACCCAACCTAGAGAACAAACTCCAACCACATAAACAAATCAAAACCAGCAGTAATAACGGAAAAAAAAAATATAGCTAGAACCTGGATACACGCCAATCAAGAAACGATTCCAAGGGCCAAACAATCTGGTAAGAGGCTGAAGGGATCACATAAAATAGTTGATGTGATGGACTAGAAAAATCATTAAACTTATGGTTCATAGTCTACCCAATAATTTATCCTTTTATAGTGAAAGATGACAGATTCCATTAGTCTTGTTCTTTATTTCCCACATTTTCTATATCTCATACCACTCCTAAACTAACTAGCTAGATCTGAACTGTTACTTGCAGGGTACTTCCTCTGAGTTCAGACACTATAAATATATGGTTTTCTTTCTATACTCAATGCCCTACAAGTAACATTGACTAATCATGTCTCTTAAGCTACTCTCTCTCTCTCTCTCTCTCTCTCTCTATGGCAAGAACAATAGAACCTCTCATTCTTGGGAGAGTCATCAGAGATGTTCTTGATTCCTACACACCAGCAATGAAAATGTTTGTCACTTACAATAACAGGAAAGATTGAAATGGACATGAGCTCTATCCATCCACAGTTGTTTGCCAAACCTAAGGTTGAGTTCCAAGGAGGTGATATGAGATCTTTCTTTACATTGGTACTTATATTCTGATCTCTTTGTTAGAAGAAAGAATACAAGTAATGAAGGAAAGGATTGTGTATTTGTCTGTTTATTTGTGTGTCACATTTACAGAGATATTACATCTATTTATACATGAGAATATGAACTAATTTAGAAATATGAGCTAATTTAGACAAGAATAATAATTGCTATAATTATGCTATAAATCTCCTATAATCATATTAATTATCATAATTATGTTAATTGCTATAATTATGCTAATTGCTATAATTATGCTAACACCCCCTCAAACTCAAGGTGGTAGCGCATGTGCCAACTTGAGTTTGCTTAAGAGATCGTGGGATGATGCGTTTTGGTGAGCGGTTTGGGTGATAGAGAGGAGAAATCAAAGAGCAGGTAGCGAAGAGTAGTGCTAGGAGCGATCAACAATAGAACTACGAAGAGTAGTGCTAGGAGCGATCAACAAGTAGTTGGACTAATATTGAGCACATCACAATCCGATTTGGAAACGGCACTTTGGTATAATATGAAATAAAAGAATGAAACATGTTGTAGAGAGAGAAGAGAGACCCCAGAAACTATAAATAAAAGCTTTATGGCTCTGATACCATGTTAGAAGAAAGAATACAAGTAATGAAGGAAAGGATTGTGTATTTGTCTGTTTATTTGTGTGTCACATTTACAGAGATATTACATCTATTTATACATGAGAATATGAACTAATTTAGAAATATGAGCTAATTTAGACAAGAATAATAATTGCTATAATTATGCTATAAATCTCCTATAATCATATTAATTACTGTAATTATGCTAATTGCTATAATTATGCTAATTGCTATAATTATGCTATATTAATTACTGTAATTATGCTAATTGCTATAATTATGCTAATTGCTATAATTATGCTAACACTCTTCAAGAATTTTTCCACCGCTGTTGTATAAAAAACAATTTCTCTCAAATTGCTAGCTTCTTGTGATCTTACAATATTCATCTCTCTTTTTTTTTTTTTTTATCAGGACATGACAAACCCAGATGTTCCTGGTCCTAGTGATCCTTATTTGAGGGAGCACCTGCGCTGGTATACCAGAAACAATTAATATTTTGTGGGGATATATAGCTTATTCTAATTGGCAATCATTTTTCTTGATGCATGCAAATGAAAGCAAGAGGAAGAAAAGAAATCTGACTAGATATGTCTTATTCTGAGAAAAGTAGCACAGGTTTATTACACATATAGTTTTGGTTTACATTTCCATTTAGAACCCAAAAGTTCTCCATCAGATCAGCTCACAAATAGAAAGAATTAAGTAAGCTTTTCTATTAGTAGTATTATATTAATTTAAAATTTTGATTTATTTTAATCATAAAAAAATTTAAAATAATTAAATAAGATTTTTCAAACTGCTTACACTTTTTCAAGAACTTTTTGCCTTGCCAATCTTAGAGCACCCTCTCTGAATCTCTTTTATAGTGAAATGACCTATCAGCATCTACATATATAGAGCTAGTCTATTGCAAGGGCATTGTGGCCTTTTTACCATGAAACATGGGTGAGCCACCTTCTTAAGGAATGAGAATCTCTCTGAAAATGGTAAAAGTTTCTTTACATAATGAACATGTAATTTGGAAAGTTCTATAAAATTTGCATTCATCTGTTATAAATAGCTTATATGTTAGACAGTATAGAGAGAAAGAATTCCTATATTGTTAAAATAAAAGGGAATGTCAAGAGTGAAATATGTATAAAATTATATATATATATATATATATATATATATATATATATATATATATATATATATATATAATTCAATATATATTATTTTATTATGGCACTTGGCACGTATATGTGTGAAATAAAATAATTATCATATTATAATTTTCGTAAATAAATTACGAACAGATGTTTTTATTAACAAGTAGATGTGTCTGTTAATAGACAGACATATCAATTCTATACAAACAGTCACAACTGTTTGTATAGGTGTCTGTTAATAAACAGATATGTCTATACAAATAGTCACAACTATTTGTATATGAGTCTTTTAATAAACAGACATATCTATTACACAAACAGTTATATCTATTAGAGATAAACAGATGTGTCTATCTGGAAAATGTGCTATGATTTTTCATTCTTTATAAATATGGATGAGTTTTTCAATCCAGAAATATACTACTTCTACTTCTTCTTCTTTTCTTCTAGTATCTCTAAATTTAGTTCATATAAAGAGTTCTTAAGGGAAATCTTTAGGAGTTGCTGTTTGTAGATTTCAGGCTTTGTTGTATCTTGGAGGTATATTGCCATAACCTTGCAGCAATCTAGTGGAGGCAATTAATACCTCAAAGATAGTGATTCATCACGCCTCAAAGCCTATTCTACACCCACTGCCTCAACAATTTTAAGGTATTAATCGCAATAGAGTCCAAGGCTGTTTCCGTGATGAATCAAGAGTTTGTGAAACTTGATCATTTTAAGGAACAAATTATGTTCACTAAGAAAATGAAAGCAGATTAAGAAAAGAAGATGAATTGCCATCCAGAGGTCATATTCTCAATAACTCATCAGATAGGCTATAAGATTTGTTTACCTCTGTCAAGTCTCCAAAGGAAATCTGGAATTCGTTAGAATTCGAATATAATACAGAAAAAAAGGTATGGATAAATTTCTCATTATTAAATATTTTGAATTCTAAATACTTGATAATATGCTTGTTATGGATAAGTCCATGAGTTGTATATCTTTGTTTCAAAGTTTAAGGATTTGAAAGTGGTAGTTCCTAAATCATTACAATTAGGAGGAATAATAGTACATCATATTTCTAGTTTGAATGATTATAGGAAAAAATTATTGTATGCCACATACGACTTTTCTCTTAAATAGATTCAGAAATACTTACACATTAAAAATTTTTTTATGTGATAATTTATTTTATGTTGATGACATACTTATAATTAGAAGAAATATAAGGTTATATTATGATGCTAAAGCTCATGGTGAATGTATTAAAGAAGATAATAAGATTTATGTGCATAAGTCGAAAAACACTTTTATATGCATAAATCCTAATTCATATTGATTGTGTCTATCACTAACTAGGTGGGGATATTGTTAAAAACATTAGTGATAGGAAAATTTGTCTCATTTCAAAAGAGTTATGTCTGTTCATTAAAAGATATCAAAATGAACTATTTATTACCGATAATTATATCTGTTTTAAAAGGTGTAAATGAACAAATGTAATTGTTGTAAGAGATACAAAGTGAACGGTTGTATCTATTGTAAAAGGTATAAGTGAACAAATATAATTATTCTAAGAGATACAAAGTGAATGGTTGTACATGTTCTAAGAGGTATAAGTGAATGGTTGTATCTGTTCTAAGAGGTATAAGTGAACGATTGTACATGTTCTAAGAGGCATAAGTAAACAGATGTAATTGTTCTAAGAGATATAAAGTAAACGGTTGTATCTATTGTAAAAGGTGTAAGTGAATAAATATAATTATTCTAAGAGATACAAAGTGAATGGTTGTATCTGTTATAAGAGGTATAAGTGAATGGTTGTATCTATTCTAAGAGGTATAAGTGAACGGTTGTATATGTTCGAAGAGATACAAATACTTTATAAATAGCAATTTGGAACAAAAATCTATTAACTTTTCTTTTTTATCTCTTCTCTTTATTTTTACTTACAATTAATATTATTATTCTTTAATTATTCTTGGGAGAATTTTAAAATTGTTGTCTAGATTTATATTTTGATTATTATCCTTGAGAGATCTGCCTAAAACTACCTAGCTGTAATATAGTGGGGGTTTTACTCTTTGTCAATTTCATTATATTGAGGGAAGCAAATACTCCATATGATATTTATTGAAAATTGACTGAAAATTTTGGTAGAATAATTGCTCAAATTGAGTGTGCTATTGCTATTGGTAGCTTAATATATGCTATGCATTGCACTACTCCTGATATTGCTTTTGCAGTATGTAAATTGTCAAAATATACTAATAATCCCAGTGTGGAATATTGGAAATAAATTTCAAGGGTTTTTGGATATTTAAAAAAAGAAATTATAAACTATAGATTATTCTGTGATAAATTTACAATTGTGCTAAAACCATATAAAGAGTTGTATCCATGCAAAGAGTTGTGTCCCTTGGCCAAAAGATATAACTAAATAAAAAAGATGCAATTCTTCTTAATAGTTACATGTATGAAGAGATGAATTTATTGGCCAAAAGGTTGAAACATTTTGAGTAGTAAATATAAGAGCCTTACAAGTCATTTGTAAGAAGTGACAAAAGGACAAATAAGTATGCATTTGTGTGTATGTGCAAGTTTAGCTTAGTTCTTTATTATTGGATACTCTCATTTTAAACAAGTTATGGAGCAATTTATTTCTACAAATAAGGTACAAATCTAGACTGTGAATTATTTATGTAGTTCATGTTATAAACATGTGATTATATGGTTGACTAATGAAATAAATATGGTGGAGATCATAGGGTTATACAAGTGCTAATTGGATAAGTAGTACTAAGGATAATAAGTCAACCTTTGGTTGGGTGTCCACTTTAGGTGGAGGTTTTGTTTCTTGGGCATCAAAGAAACAAACTTGTATAACTCATTCTACGGTAAAATTCGAATTTATAACTTTGGCGAATGTTGGTAAAGAAGTAGAATGGTTGAGAAACTTGTTATCGGATATTAAGTTGTGGCCACAACCTATGCCATTTATTTCTTTATATTGTGATAGTCAAATCATAATAGTTAAAGCTTATAGTAAAATATACAATTGAAAGTACATATATAAGCTTAAGACATGAAAATGTAAGACAATTAGTCTCTAATGGTGTTATTACCATGTTTATGTTAAATCCTATAATAATCTAGCAAATCCTTTAATAAAAGGGCTCTCGAGAGTTATGATCATAAGTACATGTACTAATTAGGATTTAGAATATTTCATTAAATTTACTAATGATGGGAACCCTACTTTATAGTATTATTACTAAATAAAGTTTAAAGGGTAACAACAAGTCATTAGTAAATGTTGTAATTAAAGTACTTAATGTACTAAGTTAATGGAATGAGGATGAGTATTTATATTCTTAATGAAGTTTAAAATTATTACAAATGAAACTTCACCTATATGAAAATAGGAAGTGGTGCCGCTTCAACAAAAGTGAGAATAATTTTTGTAAATGTTCATGAAAACAGGAGGTAGCACAAGGCCATATTCGTGCTAAAAATTTTGGTGAACTTTTTAAGTCAAACTAATTGATTCGTGTATGTAGTTTTTTCGGTTCTATTTAATAGGAATCTAGGTTTAAGCTAAAGTCACCATGATTTCTTTAGAACTTTGAAATACTTACACTAAGGAAAAGTTTAAATCGAAAGATACTTTTCATTATGCATGAAACAATGGGATCTAACAATACAAGCTAAGTGGAGGATTGTTATAAATAGTTTTTATGTTAGACAGTATAGAGAGAAAGACCTATATTGTTAAAATAAAAGAGAATGTCAAGAGTGAAATATGTATAGAATTATATATATAAAATTCAATATATATTATTCTATTATGGCACTTGGCACATATATGTGTGAAATAAAATAATTATCATATTGCAATTTTAGTAAATAAATTACGAATAGATGTATTTATTAACAAGTAGATGTATCTGTTAATAGACATACATGTCAATTCTATACAAACAATCACAACTATTTGTATAGGTGTTTGTTAATAAATAGACATGTCTATTCTATACAAAAAGTCATAACTATTTGTATAGGTGTTTGTTAATAAACAGATATGTCTATATAAATAGTCACAACTATTTGTATATTTGTCTTTTAATAAACAGATATGTCTATTACACAAACAGTTATATCTATTAGAGATAAACAGATGTGTCTATCTAGAAAATGTGCCATGACTTTTCATTCTTTATAAATATGGATGAGTTTTTCAATCCAGAAATATATTACTTTTACTTCTTCTTCTTTTCTTCTAGCCTCTCTAAATTCAGTTCATATAAAGAGTTCTTAAGGGAAATTTTCAGGAATTGCTGTCTGCAGATTTCAGGCTTTGTTGTATCCTGGAGGTATATTGCCATAACCTTGCAGCAATCTAGTGGGGGCAATTAATACCTTAAAGATAGTGATTCATCACGCCTCAAAGCCTATTTTACACCCACTTCCTCAATATCATCAATCTCTTCTTTCTCCAAATTCTTTTGTTTACCTTAAACGCAAACGTTGAGTTGTAATCTAATTTTATTAATCTTATGAAACATGTTTCTTCTGTATTTCTTGTTCTTATCATATTGCTTTTTTTAAAATAAATTAAAATAGGAATATAAATGACACCTTGCATATTTTTTTTTAACTATAATTAAAAAGTTCAAAAGTTCACATATTTTTTATGATTTAATTCAAAATCTTTAATCTTAACAATTTAAATTTTTTAAAAATTAAAATTTTATTGATTTTTTTTAAATTGTGAAAGATTATTGCAATTTTAACCAATTTGTTTCAACTGATTAACTCTTACTATTACCTCCAACTCCTCCCAATTTTATTTTAATATTCATGTTGTATATGTAATGTCCCAAATTTTTAAATAATTATTTTATGTGTAAATTTTGATATTTTAATGTATTAAAAATTGTGGTATTTTAATTTGAATTTTATGAGTTTTAAAAATTGGGTTTTCATTTTTCAAGGTAATTAATTTCAATATTTTTAAAAATTAATTTAAATATCATGTGGCAAGTTTGAAATTACTTTTGGACTTCATAAATTTTTTTGAGTTTTTTATAACTTTTTCAGAATTTTCGGGTTTCATTTTGGGTCTCGGGGCAGAGCAAAAAATCAAATTTCGGATATCCTAAGTTGGACCGGTCGAATCAAACCCATCCTGATTGGACCGGCCCTTTTTTCTTCTCCCTTCTTCTTCGCACCGCACCACCTCTTCCCTTCTCTCCTTCTCTTCTCTCTCCCCCCTTCTAGGCCACTGCCTCCCCCGCCTTCCTCCCTCATCGGCGCACCTCTTGCGCCCCTCCTCCACCACCGGCAGCCGCTTTCTAGCAAGAAAATGTGCCCCAAACTTCCCTCACTCGAGTGGGTGACCTTTCGTCTTCCGTTGCCATTTCCAGCGATCAATTGGACTAGGTCTTTTTCTCTCTTTGTTCTACATCTCACAAGCTTTTCATAGATACCTATTTTATGAATTTTCATCGAGCGATTTTATCATGACCCTAATTTTGGGTCAGTATAAGGCCCTCAAAACCTATAGTAAGCCTAACTATTTCTTGCCTAACCTTAAAGCTCATAAATATAGTTCAATTTTAAGAAATCATACGGACAAAGTTTGGCTATAAATTAGACTATTCAATGGGAAGCCTTAACTCACATGACCTGTAAACCAATAAAATAACAATATGGGGAGCTCAGCTCACCCTTATAATTTCAAATAATTCAAGTAATACTCGCATAAAAGATAATTTAGAGCACTCATACACCCGTGTGTCACATCAATATATATATATATATATATATGGGAACTGATCCTCTATACAACTCTCTTAATTTCAGTACGTACCAGCGATGTCAACTCAAGCCGGACTTTCTCTTAATAATCCAAGTGCAAGGGTCAACGAGATCAACTCAAAGGCATACTCACGCCAACTTATCCATACATATAAGGATCAAGTCTCAGTGAGTCAAGCTTCAGCTGCAACTACCCGTCCTACTCATATCCATATCCACACTACACGCATGCCAACACACACATAGAGCTCCAAATTACCTTAAGATGACATCCATAATAATTTTATTAATAAAATATACAACACAAGAGTATGCCTAGCATTTAACTCTCTCTCTCTCTCTCTCTCTCTCTCTCTCTCTCTCTCTCTCTCTCTCTCTCTATATATATATATATATATATATATATATATATATATATATATAAGTGAATGTATGAGCATGCATTAAATATATAATAATAATATTAAAATTATAAATAAAATTAATATCTACTCACAGAACAACCGAAGATCAATAAGGCGGCTGGGTAGAAGAGGAGAGTTGGCTCGGATCACCTAAATAATTATGTTCATGAATTTATCAATAATAAAACAAAATAATAATTTAAAGAGTCATAGACATCCTAAATTTATGTCAGAAATTTGACAGAGTTTCTCCTGTACTTAGGACCTATCCAACCTGTAAAGTAACTCAAACAATACTTCCTAATCCAATGGCCTCAGGCCCATAATACAACAATAACATACTGCCCCTCCTAGGTCTGCTAAACTAGTCAAAACTCACATAATTATACAATTTAGCTATTAAGCTTAAAATTAGCATTTTGCAAAAACTATCCAAAATAACCTCAAAAATTCTATAACCATGCCCTGCAGTCCTTAGCAATGCTATTTTACTATTGGAAAATGAATTATAATTATCTAGCTATCCATGAATATTTTATGAATTTTATTCTAAACCTAGCATTAGGTAAAAAGAATAATTTGAAGTTCAGGTTTATCTATGCAAATTCTAACACCTGGAATGTGTCGGGGCATCTGAAAATAGTAAAAAGTACTGTAATATTGACCCACTTTCAAAGTGGGTCTGGTAGCCCACCTATCTAGCTTGAAAATACAGTCCCAATTATTAATGAAATTTCCTTAAAATGAGAACACCTACGCGAAGTCCACAACACTAGGAGTTAGAATATAATTTTTATTTAATTAAATAGACTCATTTAAGACCCAAAAAATCACTAACAAGCTCGTGGGACCCATCAGATTTTCGTTGGTGTCATTGCAAAGCTATCAACGAGTGAACCATGCTGGTGGTCTTAAAATTTTAATGAGGTTCACAGTTTGAGAGAAATCTAACGTAAAAGTTGAAAATGGCTAAAACTTATGAAGCTTGATTCGCACAAACAAGGAACGATATTGTGCAAACTTGATATGTATACAATGCCCATGAGGAGAGGAGCATTTTGATACCAAGAACGCCAGACACGGTGACCGAAGAAGGAATTTATGGATAGAAAAAGAAAAAGAAAGGAAGGAAGAGAGAGAGAGAGAGAGAGAGAGAGAGAGAGTGGGGGGGGGGGGTGTCTGCAGGACGTTCACTTTTTAACATTCTTTTTTTTTTTTTTTACTTTTCTTCCATTTTTTTATGTATTTAAATCCTTAAACTTTTTATTTTCTTTCAACAAGGTCCAAAATTCTTTTTATTGTAGTCCAAATCATTATAACACAATTAAATAAGTTTAATAATAATAATAATAATATACACAATGTATTAAAACAACAATTTAAAATATATCTAATATATGAATAGTAAAATTTTAATTAAAATCAATTTCATGTAGTTAAGATACTATTTATTTTTGGAGTACAAGAATATATTTATCATTTATGATATTAGTATAAAATAATATTATAATAAAATTCTAAGTTAAATACATTTAAAATTAAAATTCAAAACTTGACTTTAGAGTTTCAAAATAATTTCATAAAAGCATTTTTAAATAATAAAATAATTTTTTTTAAAGGCATCATAGGTTTGTGTGAATCGAGTCCGGGAAGTTTTAGCCCTTTTTAACTTTTGGGCTAGATTTCTCTAAAATAGTAAATCCTATAGAAAATTCGAGACCACCAGAGCGTATTGAGAGCTTTGCAACGATACTAGTTTGGAATTTTTCTAGCATCGAAAATTTAGTAGATCCCACGAGCTTGTTAGTGATATTTTGGGTCTTTTATGAGTCTTTTTAATTAAATAAAAATTATATTCTAACTCCTTGTGTTATGGGCTTCACGTAGGTGTTTTCATTTCAAAGAAATTTCATCGATGACCGGGACTGCAATTTCGAGCCAGACACGTGGGCTGTCGGACCCACTTTTGAAGTAAGTCAATATTACAGTGCTTTCCACCATTTTCAGATACCCCTGATGCATTTCAAGTGCCAGAATTGGCATATATAAATCTGAACTCCAAATTCTCCTTTTTAACATAATGTTGGGTTTAGAATAAAAATCTATAAAATATTCGTAGGTAACTAGAAAATTATAAATCCAATTGCTATTGTAGAATGGCATTGTTAAGGACTACAAGGAATAATTATAGGATTTTTTAGGTTAATTTGAATAGTTTTTGCAAAATATTAGTTTTAAACTAAATAATTGAATTGTGTAGTTATATGAGAATTATTTGGTTTGGTAGGCCCAGGAAAGACATTGTGTTATTATTGTGTTGTAGGCCCAAAGCCTTTTGGATTGAAGAGTGTTTGTTAAGTTGTTTTGCAAGTTAGGTAAATTCTAGGTACAAGAGAAATTCTGCCAAATTTCCGGCATAAACCTAGGGTGTCTTAGACTCTTTAATTCTTTAATTAGAGTTAATATTGATAAATTTCTTGAATATGATTGTTTAGGTGATTTGAGTCAACCTTCCTCATTTTCTTAGCCACCCAGAGACATTTGGATAATTTGTGAGTTTGATATTGATTTTATTTGTAATTTCAACATTATTAATTTATATTCAAGGCATGCTCATACATTCCCTTATACGTATGTATATAATTAGTTAAATGGTAGGCATGCCCCTTTGTTGCATATATTATTGAATTTATTTGTGGATGTTGCCTTAAGTGTATGCGTTCACTTGAAGCTTTGTGTGTGTGTTGACGTGAGTATGGTATGGATATGGATATGGGTAGGATGGGTAGTCACTGCTGGAGCTTGACTTACTGGGACCTGATCCTTATATATTGATAAGTCAGTATGAGCACAACTTTGAGTTGATCTCGCTAGCCCCTGCACTTGGATTATTAAGCGAAAGTCTTGCTTGAGTTGATCTCGCTAGCAGACATTGGATTAAGAGAGCTGTATAGGGGATTAGCTCTCATATATGTGTTGATGTGACACATGGGTGTGTGATTATCTTTTGTGTAAATATTGGTTGAATTGTTCTGGACTATGTGAACGTGTTGCATTTTATACATAGGAATGCATCAATTTTAGATAGCTATAGAAATTATATTTAAAATTATTATCTTGCTCTCTCTATCGAATACACACTTCTGTTCAACTATTTTTCCTCAGGTAACAAGTAGATTTATTTGAGATTAACCTACTTTCTTTCCCTGTAGGTTTAAGCAGAAAATATTTTAATTGACCTTTATTGTCATTTATTTAAATTTAGAACTCCGTATGGACCAATAGTTATATTTTTATTTAGTTTGTAATAACTTAGTTCTAAAGTTGTAAAATTAATTATGTGGTATTGCTTGAATGTATGAAATGTTACTATTGATGATGGAGGGAGCTGAGCTCCTAAATGTGGATATATGTTATTTGAGTTTTGTGAGGGTAAGTTGAGCTCCTCGTATTTTTTTTTATTTTATTTATTTTCAGGTCAGGTGAGTAAATGTTTTCCGTTGGATAGTCCAATTTATAGCCAGACTATATCCGTTTATTTTCTTAAAATTGGGATATTTTATTAGGCTATATGGTTGGGTTGGAGATATTTATGCTTACCACATGTTTCGGGAGTCTTATACTGACCCAAGTCCTAGTGTAACGCTCTCACTTTATGTAGTCTGTACATTCTACTGTTCCGATAACTAACGTCTGTTCGGATAGTCAGGATGTCTGGAACTACACTCAAACTAGAGTGAGGAAACATAAATTGATTGAATAAAGACTAAATAAAATTAAAGAAAAGCAAAACAAACAAAGTAGAATTCAGTTAAACGAGCTGGAGTCACGACGATGGGTGACCGTACTGGAAAGCGACTGTGAAGACAGTTGCCGACCCCAAACCTGTGAGGAACTCTATGAAATAATTTTTGAATTGAAGGTTTACTGAGGTATAAATGACATTAAAAATGTCGCAGAAAATTCAAGAAAATTTATTAATCGGTATAGACAAAAATAATCAGATAAGCTTAACGAAAGGCATTTTGGTCATTTCACCCTTAGGGTTGAATTTTTGACATAAATGTCAATTAAAATGAGAGAGATTAAAACACATAAAATGAATTAAAATCATGAAAAATGCAATGGGAAAAGGGAAATGAAAAGAAAAGAAAAAGGAAAAGAAAGAAAAAAAAATTAAATGAATTATGATGTTGTGATGACATCATTAAAATTTAAATCCAATTAAATTGAAACACCTACATAAATATAAGATAAAGTTATTTAATCACTTCTTATCATCAAGACTATCATCTTCCTCTTTCATTTTAAGTTGGCCTAACCCCATAGCCATCCCTTTACCATTTTTTTTTCCAAGCTTCAAAGCTTGGATTCCTCTCTTCTTCACATCAAAACCCATACTTGCCTTTACTAAAACTTAATCCCACACCTTGAGGAAGATAGGGGCAGCCAAGAAGTGAAGGAAAATTGAAGTTTAGGCAAGGGCAAGTTGGACACAAGTGAGATTAGTGTACTAATTATACTTTCTTTCTCTTCTAGGTATGGTAAGCATGTTAAATTAAGTTGAAATTGCATGAAATAAAAAAAAACCATGGAAAAATGGGAACCTTAAATTTCGGAAGCCATGAAATGAGTTGGGATTTGATGATTTTTTTATGAAATTAATTGTCTTGTTAGTGTTGTTGATGAGTTTGTATATGATAGAAACCAAATTGTATGGAAATTGCATGAGTACTGAACATTGAAGTTAGGGTTTTGACTCAATTTTGGGAATTTTGTGTATGACTTGAAATTGAGAATTTTGAGATGAATTGTTGCCTATTAGAAGTGCTATGAATGCCAATTGAAGTTTGGGAGTTGGAGAAATTGAATTTGGGAGTGTTAAATTTTCATGCAGAAATTCGGACCTATGAGTCCGGTGTAGTTTTTGAGCTATAAGTAGAGTTACGATGCTCCAATTGGTATGAGACCAATTGGAGATGAAGCTAGGGTTATAATGCCCCATTTTTCATGAAGAGATCATGCCCAAAAACTGTCCCTAATCTGACCTAAAAACTACTTGAATCTGGGTGACCAAATGCTGGCCCTGGAAAAATGACCAAATAAACAGTAAATATTCAATTGGCTATAACTTACTCTATAAAGGTCAGAATGACCTGATTCTTGAACCATTATAAAGGTTAGACATAGGAGCACAACTTTAATGAGGAACACAGAACCCAGAATTTCCTTTAACCAAATCAAATTGCTAGCATAAGTTAGGTTAACAAAACTATCTAGAACAAAACTGCCCAGAAATTCTGGACTTAGGCATACCTGACTAGTTTTGGCGAAAAGGCCATAACTTGGTCTACCAAAATTGCAAATGTAATAAAACTAGTGCCAAAATATTTATAAGACATAGATCTACAATATTGGTGTTTTGACCAGAACCCAAAACCCAGAACCCAAGGGAACTAAGTCAAATTGTTAGAACAATTCAGTACACCAAATCCTAGAATTTGCCTCAACCACCTCCTAACCCCAGAACAGAGTTTATATCATATCTTTCACTAGGAAATCCTAAATGGGATGAGCCAAATTGTTTTGGAAACCTAAGAGACAGGGTTCCAACATTGATTTAGAAACTTACCTCAAATTTTGAGTGTAAGAACCCTAAAATGGGAGTCAAACCCACTGACCTGAACCTGAAATCTTGTAAACACAGGGTACTTGAGTCCAAGCCAGTTAATTGGTTATAACTAATTCTACAAAACTTGAAAAATTATAATTCAAAATTATGAGTGATCATAAGACATAGGGTAACAACTTCTATGAAGAACATTAGGTCTAAAGGTGACTGTGACATGTCCAAATAATTATGGAAATATGAACTCCAGAATCTGCCTGAATCTGGATCCAAAAAGAGACCATGAACCAGTTGTGGTTATTTGACCATAACTTGAGTTCTAAAACTTCAAATGACATTAATCAAAAAGGAAAATAAAGACAAGATATAGAGGAACAACTTCTATGAAGGAAGTGTGGCCAAACAGTGGCCACACCTTGACCAATTTGTTAGGTGAACTTAAGATATCAAATCTAGACCTTGAGAAAGATTCATAAAATAACTTGTTATATGATATAAAGTTAACCAAAATAAATTGTTAAACATAAAATTGACATGAATATGCATGTGGGACTTATGTTTCCCATCATAAGTAACATGAAAATGTTATTAAATACAACTAGCATATAATATGAAACTATAAATACTTAATAACATTAAATTGCCTAAAGTATACCTAGACTTATTTATATAGTATGGATCAATTGGTATATTAATTAGGGACTACAGATTACAGTACTGCTCATGGGAATAATCATTGATAGATAATATATGTCTAAGATGGTTGTTCTACTAGCTTTATGCTAGCTCGTTAGCTATTGTGCCTGATTTTATTTCTAGCTTTATGCCTGCCTGCCGGCCTTGTGCCTGACATGACAGATGTATACATGTTAGACATACACTAGTATACTCCCGTGTATCCAGTCTTTATAGTTTGTTATAGGTTACTTAGGCACAGATATCAGTAATACAGTTTAAATTTAAATAATTATATGAAAAGATCACATATATGAGTAACAAGGCTGAACATGGAATAAATAAACAGAAAAGATCCTAATTAACTTAATCGCTTCCAAAGTTCTATAAACATGTAAAAGACTATAAACTCATGAAATCTATATTTCTTTATAAGGTTATATGTAGAATAACTATTTCAATTATTTAGTTATTTTTATTTGAAATTATTGCACTACTAAGCAGAAATGCTTAGCGCGATGAATTGTTTCCTCGCATAGGTACAGGAGACCATCACCACCTCCAGCAGTAGCAGTAGGGCACGGATAGAGAGTTGATTAGATCTGCTAGAGTGTCGATCACCTCATTAGTCATTTTGGTAGGGCTCATGTATATTTAGGTTTTTGCATTTTGCTTATTATATGTAAGTAAACTATGTACATCATTTTGTGAATGTAAATAAATAATAAATTATTGTATACAAATTTTACATGAATGTATGAAGTTTATATGAATGAAATCAAATTTATTTTTTTGAAAATTATATGAACTATGATATGATATAATGCATGAAAATTGATATGAGCAACGAGATGATGTATGAGATTATAAAATAGATATAAAATGTTTTTAACAGGTAACAGTGGAACCCGCTATGCACTGAATAAAATAAAAGAAACTCTATCTAGATCCCCATAAAAAGAAAATGGAATAAAAAAAAAGAAAAAAAAGGAAAAAAAATTCTACACGTAAGATAATATAATTAAATAGACATTAAATTAATATTATACACGACAAGACGGAATAGGGTACTCCGGCACCAAATGTAGCATACCTTGCTCGACTATACTGTAGACGGGTGAGGGGTGTTACATTTATTGGTATCAGAGCAAAGGTTTAGGCAGTCCTAGACCTAGATAGGTAGAAAGATATAATGTGCATAACATGTATGAGCCTTTATTTAGGAGTCGAAGTGACACTAATGTAGATTTGTTATTTATTTGTTTTATAGGATTGATGGAGTCCGAACCTTTAGAGGAAGGTTCCTACAGACCTAAGGAGGAGGAGATTGGTAGCCATGCACCTGTTCGTAGTCAGGGGTGAGACAGGAGAGAGGAGTCATCACATGGTGCTGTGGGTAGAGCGCAGCAGGCATTTTTGGAGTAGATGACTCAGATGCTCCGCCGGTTTACCGAAGCCACCCCATAGCCACAGCCTACACAGCGGTCCCCACTAGAGAAGTTGAGAAAAATAGGGCCATCAATTTTATGGGTAAGAAAGAAGACTATCCAGCCGCTGTTAAGCATTGGCTAGAGCGGACTGAGAGAGTGTTGAAGCAGCTAAATTGCACACCAAAGCAACAGCTAGAGTGTGCTCTATCATTACTATAGGAGAAAGCCTACCAGTGGTGGGATACGGTGTCCAGAGCGGTACAGCCGACAGTGCTCCGGCACCAAATGTAACACACCTTGCTCGACTACACTGTAGATGGGTGAGGGGTGTTACACCTAGTGTTGGTTTGACCCAGAAATCGAGTCATGACAAAGTTAGTATCAAAGCATAGGATCCTAGAATCTTAAAAAGAGTCTTCTTAGGAGGTCACATGCAGAGCATAGGGTCCATACTCATCCTTGTTTTGTCATCCTTACATCCAGCTTCTACCTTGCATGCTTGTGTGTGTCTATGGTTGTTTGGTTATGTATATCATGTTATTTTGGTATTTATGGGCTAATATAGTTGAATTTCAGGAAGTATGCATTGAGGAAGGAGAATTGCCACAATATAGGAGCCGTAAGTGCCGAATGATGTATCGGCATAGAATGAGGTGTTAGATCCAAGGAAGCGCGGCTAAAACCTAGAGTTGCTCAAGTGGAAGAGCAGCCACAACCAAAAAAGCAGCCATACATGGCTCAAGGTTCTATAGATCCTATAGCAACTACCCATGCAGGACTACAGATGACCATTGATATAATGGCATAATACATAACAAACCCTCCACAACAGCCTCCAGTATAGAGGGCAGAGCCTTACAAGCAGATAATCAACTTTAAAAAGTTGATGCCTGGGGAATATGATGGTACAGGTAATACATACAGATTTATGAATTTTTACAGACAGGCTAGGGTAGAGTTGCAGTTGACAGATAGGAGATCAATTTAATGTGTGCAGCTATAATTGGGCCTTTACCTAGGCAGTAGATGACATATTATGTGCTTTCTCGAATTGAGGGGCTAACTTGGGCACAGTTTTTAGAGTTGTTCATAAACAGATTTGTGCTAGAAAGCTTTAGGGATAAAAAATAGTAGGCTTTCAAAGCTTTGAGGCAAAATGGAAGAATAGTTAATGAGTATGCATCTGAGTTCTTAGAGCTAAGTAGATATGCCTTGACTGCTACAGCCACTGAGGCTATAAAGGTAAAGAGGTTTTTGAAGGGACTGGATAAAAGGTATGCTAATTTGGTTATGCTGGCAGACTAGTCTTTTGATGTAGTTATGGACTGAGCATGACAGATAAAGATGAGCTACCTGGGTGATGATGCAAGTAGACCTAAGAAGAGCATAGCTGAAGGGTCATCTGGTATGCCTCATATGAGTATGATAGGTGGAGGTAGCCAAAGTAATTACAATGGTAGAATCAGAGGCAATAAGAAAGGGGGCCTTAGACAGAGGGTCTGGGCAAAGCTCTGGTTATAGCAGCTCAGGGTCTGGTTCGAGATCTTATTTTACACTGTCGACACCATATTTTGGTCGATCCCTGAAATCAATAGACTTTGAAATCGATCCCCAACGCCAAGTAATTCGTTTCCGATCTCTCTTCATAAAGATCAAACCGACGCCAAGTCTCCATATTGCTCAAAGCCCCACAGATCTCTCAAACCAATTGTCAAATCTCCTGGCTAGTCAATCACATTTCCGATCTCTTGTCTAGTGAAACCAAACCAACGTCAGGTCTTCATGCCACCAGTCTTATTGCTGATCTCCCTTTTAAAAGTTTGGGGATAATCGTCTGATAAAGTTAAGATTCCAATCCGGTTTAAGGATGATTCCGATCTTAAGTGTTCAAATCAAGTTTCCAATTTTAATCAAGTCCCATTTGGCGTTTGCTGATCTCTTGCTTACAATGTTTTCTGACCTCTTACACTTAGATTAATAATCACTTTTAGCTGTTGTTCTAATATGTTCAGACAATCAAGTGCTTATGCAACTTAGATACTTTCCGATCTCATCCAAGCATTGAACAAAAAAAAAGGAATTTCATTTCATTTCAAATATATACAAGTCATTCGGCTGGAGGTGATCCTCCAGCCTATTCTACATTTTGTTCACCCCCTCTATCACCTTCGGCCTCCTCCTTGCTATCCTCTTCGTCCTGGGGAGCCAGGTCCACCATCCAGGAGAAGTCCTCCTCGGGATAATGCTTCCTGAGCTCGGCCGAGAGATCCCCATGAGCGTTCACATAAGCACCAGCCTCCCTTGTCACTGCCTCTTCTTCTTTTGCTTTGAGCTCCTCAGTGAGGGGAGTAGCTTCAGCAGCTCGGAGCGCCCGAACCTCTTCAAGAACATGAGCCTGCTCGGCTAGCTTATCCTCATAGAATTTCATCCGCCCCTCAATTTCAGATATGTAGTTTTGACCAGACGAAAGTTGAGATCGGAGGGAAGCAGCTTCCTGACCCACCTTCTCGACCTCCTGCCTCAAGCGGTGAGCCTTCTCTCGGACAATGTGTTGGTTCACCAAACTCTCCATGCTCAGGCTCATAGTTTGGGTCAGGATATCATCGAGGTTGTTCGGGTTTAGCCTATCCCGATCCTCCCGAAGGCAAATAGAGGACCCCAAGACCTTAGCAAAGCCCGGATTCTCTCGAACCGTGCGGTTCTTCTCCAGCGAGTGAATCAGGATTTGAGTGCCGTGGGAAAGGGTCCTCACAGGTGGTTGGGAAGGACCCCCTTCCATGCTTGAAGCAACTGGAGGAGGTGGTGGCGACTCTTTTTGACGAGGAGGGGACCGAACCACTTCTATGTTAGGGATCGGCTGTCCCGAGGGTTGAGACGAGCCTCCTTGCATTTCCCCGAGATCATGCCTGGGCGTCTGAAGGGCCTTGGCCCGCTTCATCTCTCGCACTTTCCGGGAGACCTCTCTTTTCCGCTTCCGGCTCTCCTTGGAAGCCTCGCCGCTTGCCATACCTGCACAAAGAAAAGGTCAGTGAGATTGCTAAGGCCCAAAGATCAGAGATATAGAAAGTACCGAGGCCGAAGTCAGAGAGCTAAAGCCACGTTCTTCGCCAGTAATCAGCTCTATTGTCCAATGATGCAATTCGGCCGTCACTGCATCTAAACAACAGAACTTCTGTCGGGCCGCCTGATCTTTCAGTTCCATCACCATTAGGCCTTCTTCCCTATTCAGGGTGATGCGCTTCGGAATTAATGGGCCCTGATGCAGCCAGCTGCGTGGGAAACCCTCAAAGCCGTTCGGAAATTTGCTCCTCAGAATAAAGAAGTGATTCTTCCAATTCTTCAGGGAGGAGGGCAGATAGGTAAAAAGCCCACAATGTGGCTTCACCTGGAAGAACCAATACTCTTCATCCTTTCGACGAGTTAGCCTATGTAGTTCGGCGAACACCTTAACTGTAGGACTGAGTCCTTTGGCTCGGCAAAGGCCTCTGAAGGCTACTAGGATTCGCCATGAGTTCGGGGGAACTTGGGCTATGCACACTTGGTGAAATTTTAGAACTTCCTTAAAGAAGTCGTCGAGAGGGAACCGCAGCCCGGCTTTTAATTGCTCTTCGTATACCATGATCATATCATTCTCTTCAAAGAAGTGATCGGCTCGAAGATCGTCGTGACACTTAATGAGTTCGTATGAATCGGGCTGAATGTTATACTCTTGGCTGAACAACTGCAGGTCGGTTTCTTGAAGGATTGATGGTAGCTCGTCCATGGGGAGGTTTTCTCCCCCTGAAGAATGTGTTTGCCTCGAGGGTGCTGCTTGACCACGGGCTGGAACGGAGGTCCTAGGAGGTTCAGGTTGCCCGCTCGGTCCGACCACTTCTACCTCATCTGACGACCATGAGATCTAAACGGAAGGGGGGCTTGCTGCTCTCTGACCCTCGGCGCCGCTCATTTTCAAAAAAGAAGAGAAAATTTAAACTAAAGAAGGATCAAAACCCTTACCGGAGTGTGATCGGTGTTGGAAGAACTTGAAGAAAACGAGAGGATTTTGGAATCACTCGCGAGAGGCTGAAAATGACATAAGAAAGCAACTGGCTAACCCATCCCCTATTTATACCCGTCTGAGCATTTAATGCTTACGGTGTCCCAAGCGTCAGTTAGCGGGATTCGCCAGCTTTTTCTGACACGTCTCACGAATATTCCGAAAATTCCATAATTGAATAAGGAGAGATCGGCTGGTTAAAAGACTGGCAGATTAAAGTGGTTGTTTGGAATTACAGATCGGTTAAGGGATATTCTGTTAAGAATCGGATCGGATGAACACATCAGAGATTGGAAAATAACCAATGCGATAATAATAAAATGATAATTGACAAAATAAAATTTTATTTACAAAAGGTCAAATTGCATCATTTGGGCGATTTCCAGAGATCGGGTTACATTAAAGGTCAAATTACATCATTTGGGCGATCTCTAGAGAGCGGGTTACATTAAAAGTCAGATTACATCATTTGGGCGATCTCTAGAGATCGGCAGTACATCCCATCTAATAAAGACCTATGTCAAAGCCTAGTCTCGTGGCTGAATCAAAAGATGTGTTAGACCAGCCATCGACATTGGACAGATGTACAGCTCAGATGGGGGGATTATGACTCTCATGAGGATGAGAGAGGTCGTCATCAATGTTATTGCTCGGAATCGAGCCGCTGTCGGGACACCCAATGTGGTGAGAAGCCAAATGAACTTCGAAGGGCAGTCACCAAAGATCGGAGGGAAATTAGCAGTCTTCTCGCCCGAAATTGGTTCGCCGATTACATTGGTCGACCTATTCGAGGTCAACACAATCGATATTCTCGATCTGGGTGGGTAAATTAGTCCAGTTCTCTCACTGTCATCAAATATGGCCATAATGATTTTCTGATCACCGGGGTCAAAAATTGTCAGTCGGTGAACAAGGTGAACAGTCGGGAAAAGATCAAAAGCAGTTATCATGGCTGGGATTGTTACCAGAGTAGTTAGAACAGGAAAAGTGAGAAAGAAGAGAAAATGAAATGCGAGAGGATTTTCTTACAAGGGTATATATATAGAGAAGGCCTGAGCATTTATGGCTAGCAGAAAACGAAGCGGACGCCTCGAAAATTGAAAGAATAAATGCCAGAGTATGTCATGTCAGTCCTGTACATCTCAATCTCTACCGTTGATCTTACTTGTAAGGACAAGTCTGGAGCCCTTGGATCAAAGAAGAAGACGACAAGACCGGCGCCATTTATTCCCAGCCCTCGGATCGCCCTTGACAAGAAAATTTTGGGCTGTCAGATTAGAAGAGAGAAAGGACAATTATTCTGAAAAGGATCTCAGCCGTTCATTTTGATTCTCTTTGATTCTCAAATATCAGATCATGTCCTTTAAGATCCAAACCATCCATCTCCTTTAAGGGGAATCCTGACCCTTCATTGGGAGCACACGTTCCCTATAAATACCTGCATGAAAACTATTGATGGAGGATGACGAAGAAAAAGGGTGGTGATTATAGTGAAAAGGCTCTGAAAATTAATTCAGTTTTGCTACTCTGCTATTTTTAAGCTAGAAAGACTTTAGAAACCAGTTTTCTAAAGTATTTTCTTTGAAGAAGTGTTGGACACTGGAACTCCTGATTTTCAGTTTATTCATTGCTCTGTGATACCCTTTCTTAAGTTTTCACCACCTTTATATCTACTTTTATTTTTCGAGTTCAATCTCATTCATTAACATTCCAGTTCGATTATATGCTAACTAGGCATTCGTCATTTCAAGGCAAGCATTAGTCCCCAGACTATTAGCCCGAAACTCTGCAACATTCGTGACTCCATAGTTAGTTCAATAGGTTCAACTTCCTGCAGGTGAGTGTTTAAATCATTGCCTTATCCAGTGTTCGTCTTTATTTTCTTTTTACGCTCGTAATTTTCGTTAAAGTTTGTTTTATGTTAGAAGGTCCCACATGGGTAGTTATTCTCGAGTTTATCTTTGATATCAGTTCATGCTATTTATTTGTTCTTGGTCTTTTATTATCTCCTAATGTAGGTGTTCTGTTTACGGGTAATGTACAGGTAGTTTGATAAAACGTTGGTAGCAGTGTCTTAACATAAGAGTTTTTTTTTAAATAAACGTTCGGATAATAAATCAGAGAGTTATGAAGTCGAACCACTAGACTAGCTCGAGAATATGACTAGGTAAAGGTGGGGGAGGTCGGAGTAAAATTGAGTTTCGGAATAGCAAATGAAATAGAGTAAATGTTGCCTGCCGAAAGGTATTGGTAAGGCGATCACATAGGAGGTCGGTAAAATTCAGTCTGGTATCCCCTATCTAGTCACGAGGTACCAATGAGTTAAAAGAAGCCTTATTCAGGTCCCCGGCATCTTTGAATGCCAGAACCCTTAGTCTTAGGCTCTTATGATGTGTAGATGTAATTAGATTTCAAGAGGTCGAAAAAGTCCTTATCCGACTCCCATTCAAGTAAAAGAGATCGGAGGAGAGTTCTTATCCGATTCTTAACCAAAATTTTAATAAATATTTAAAAGAGATGGGAGGAGAGTTCTTATCCAATTCTTAACCAAAATTTTAATAAATATTTAAAAGAGATCGGAGGAGAGTTCTTATCCGATTCTCAATTCAAAAAACTTTAATAAATATTTAAAAGAGATCGGAGGAGAGTTCTTATCCGATTCTCAATAAAAAAATTCTAATATCTAAAAGAGATCCAAAAAACTTTAATAAATATTTAAAAGAGATCGGAGGAGAGTTCTTATCCGATTCTCAATCCAAAAAACTTTAATAAATATTTAAAAGAGATTGAAGGAGAGTTCTTATCCGATTCTCAATCCAAAAAACTTTAATAAATATTTAAAAGACATCGGAGGAGAGTTCTTATCCGATTCTCAATCCAAAAAACTTTAATAAATATTTAAAAGAGATCGAAGGAGAGTTCTTATCCGATTCTCAATAAAAAATTCTCATAAATACCTAAAAGAGATCGGAGGAGAGTTCTTATCCGATCTCCAATCAAAATTTTAATCTAAAAAGAGATCAGAGGAGAGTTCTTATCCGATTCTCAAATCAAATCTTAACAAATATGCAAAATAACCCCTTAAACAAAACTGATACGCAACAACAACTCACTAAGGGTCGTCTCATTTATTTATATATCTGGGTAACCCGAATTAGTGAAAAATCAAATATTCCCTTTTACCAAAAGGATTAACATCTCCGTTTGAACCTCCCAACTATCGATTTTAATTTATAAAGAGCTTAAAGTTAAATCTGCTCACCCTCATTGAGGGACGAGGTGGGGTGCCTAACACCTTCCCCACTCGTTGACGAACCCCGAACCTAGAATATCTATTTTTTAAGTGGTTTCATTTTAATTTATTTTTAAAAATGGTTTTCTTTAATTTCCCTCAAAATTAAAGTGGCGACTCCTCACTCTTTCCCAATTCGGTGAGTGTTCATCCAGGCGACCGCAAAACACCTTGCGACAGCTTGGCGACTCCACTGGGGAAGCATCATTTTCCCTTCAACCTCGGCCCAGAGGTCCAAAAGCAGATTTAATTTTATGCTCCTATAAACTAGAATTATAGTTATATAGGTTCAATTTACGAAATTCAAAAACCTTAATCTATTGATGTTTGTTATTTCCGCTAACCACTTTGTTTATTTTTGTTTTATATCCTACAGCATTTTTCATCTAAAAAAAAAAGGGAAAAGAAAAAAACTCCCCCATATTGGGAAGAGGTAAAGGTGTCCCTTCACACACTGAACACTCACACGATATCCTCACACACTCCCGCCCTATACCCGGGCTTTCTTACCCTTTTAAGAAGTAGGAGGGAGTCATGTAGCGGTACCCGTGGGTTTTACCCAGTTAGTATCCGTGAAGGCTTCTGCTCAAATTGAAACTCGTTCTATTCACTGTGATACCCGTGGAATTCTCCCGTCAGTATCGTGGTGATAGAATGGGGCTCTACTGTTTACAGTAGGGGCAATTTGGGAACCTGTGGCTTTTAGAAAATTAGACCTTGAGCTAAACTATCACGATAGCTGGAAGCCATAGCAAGCTACCTTATAAGATAGAACTATCCAATTAGGCAGCACCCATCTGGTACCAGGACTCTCCCTATTTTAGGACAAAAGGGGCATACTTACTCTTACCCTATTCTGCTTGTTTTATTTTATTCTTATTTTTGAGGGTAATCTTGAATCATACTGTTAGGAAAGCCTACACCCTTTCCTACTTTGATAAATGTGTAGGTGTTGCTCTGCCAACAGTATAATTCAAAATTACCTTACCCTGCTAATAAGTTTTTCTTGCAGGCATCACCAAATTAAGGTCTGTAAAAGGATAAGCATCATTTTTAACATAGCATCCTCGAGTCAGTCGGCAGAAGAAGTTCTTAGACCAGAACAGAATGCTAAACCGCGGCCCGAACCACCTCATAGTTTAGTGCCCCCACGAAGCAATGTCATCAGAGGATATACTGGCTTATTACCTCCATTGGACCAGAGCAAAGTTGAGGTCATAATGAACAGTCTCGAGGGTCTGGTTAATGGTTGGAAGTCATTTCCCGATCAGGTCAAAGCTCGATTTGAGAAGAAATATGGGAGGATTGCAACCTTGATATGAGTCAAAGTCCAAGTCCCGGCATTAAAGGCCATACTGTCAGTTTGGAATCCTAAGTATGGGGTGTTCTCTTTCAACGATGTCGATACTGCTCCCACTATGGAAGAATATCAGGCATTGCTAGAAATTCCTTATATGGCGCAGAATCGGATTTACCTACACCTGGAGCATAGACAGACCTGGAAACGATTCGCACATATGTTGGGGATCCCCCCGGAAGAAGCAAAGACGAGGAAAACTGTTAAGGGAAACACTCATGGTTGGTATTGGACTTACCTCAAGAAGTAGTTGGATCATTACATCCAGGAGGAACAATGGGAACAGGCTTCCTTGGTACTTGCTTTGGGGATATACGGCCTGATCTTGTTCCCTGGACCTTTGGGAATCATAACCTGCAGCGTTGCGAAAATATTATGGGCAGTAGAAAAATAGAAAGTCAACCCGATATCGGCAATTCTTGCAGAGACTTTGTTGACTCTTACCTATTACAAACAACAAGGCAAGGGATCCGTTAAGTTCTGTTCTCAATTATTATACCTCTGGATCATCAGTCACATGTGTTCTATAGAGACAAAGGGATTGACTTGGTACCTTGACCAGCCTCTCATCGAGAAGATGACCAGATTAGTAATCAACCCAAAGGATGAGTTGCAGTGGCAAGAATAGATCTTGAGCTTCAACAGCCCTGACTACTGTTGGAGGAAATTATGGACGTCGGGTCAACCCATTTTGGTCAGCACGGGGGGCAATCAATCAGTATCCCTAATTGGAGTGACCGGGTACACAAGTTACACTCCAGCATTAGTAATGAGGCAGTTCGGCTCAACCAGTCCAGAGTCAAAATAGAAGAATACCACCATGGTCATTTCTACCATGAATTCGATAATGAGGAAGAATTAAAAATAGCTCGCAGATCCTGGAAAAGTATCACTATGGTGGAAAGGTCACCTAAAGGTCCAAGTGTCACGAGCGATTATCTCAAATGGAGGGCTGGCAGGGATCAAGGGCACCTAACTATGGATCCAACCAAATTCGAAGGCAGCGACCTCCGTCAAGACATCTTTTCAAAAGATGCTAGAACTCGTTTGGCCGACTCCCTACAAAAGGCAAACACCAAAAACTCGCAATTACAAGAGCAAATAAAAAAATTAGAGGACCAACAGTAGATCCTCAAAAGAAAAGTGAGAAGGCTCAGGGGAGAGGCAAAGACCGAAAAGATAGGGTTTGAAGAGCAAGAAATACGATGGGAAAGGGAAAAGAGCTCTCTCCAGGCTACAGTGAAAGAAGCAGAAGTACAGAATAGCAAGCTTCAGGAGAAAATGAAATATCAGGAGATACTCATGGAAGAGTATAAACAAGAAAGCAAAAAGAAGAAGTTTGAATTGAAGGAGCAGGCACAGCTTATCAACGATATTCTGAAAGAATGTGCTAAAGAAAAAAAGGAGAAAGAAAGACAAGCCGCTCTTTATCAAGAGCTAAAAGATAATGTTAACCAGCTGGAGAGAATGATAGCACAAGGGAAACAAGAACTCTTACCTGAATCCAAATATGCCCTGAAAATGTTCAACCCCGCCAGACAAGAAGAAAAGCTCTATGAATATCTCAGGAAGTGTCATTACATTATAAAGAACCTTCCTGAACCTAGGCCATTGTAAAATATGTCATGTATGAATTATTCAATTAATCAAATAACTTTGGGCCATTGTTTAGCAAAATTGTGAATGAATAGTATGACTCCCGTAGGAATCCCCTCGCTAGGGTTAAGCGAAAAATTGGATGCGCCATATGGCCAAGTACCATAAATGCGCATTCAATCTAGTTATTCACCGTCGGACTATCGAACAATGCCATGATAAAACTAATGCAATTATTCTTCTGCAGATTTCACTCTTGGCTCTCAGATGCCACCGTATCCTTTGTCCACACCAGGACCCTTTTAATTTTTAATTCAAAATTCATTGAAAAACTTCCTTTTTTTTTTACTTCCTGCAGAAAATCAACATTGCTTCAAGCAAAGCCAGTCTGACCAAACGAGCGGTTCATCCAAGATGAGTGTACTTAACACGATCACGAACAAAGAAGATAATGAAAGACCAGGAACAAGTCCAAAACCTACAAGGACAAGTGTCTGAATTGAAAGACCAGGTCTCAGAGCTCATGAGACTAATGAGGGAGATGTCCCATAAGAAGCATGCTTCAGAGCCTAACTTACCACTACCTCCCCCACCTCCTACAACGGTTGATTCTCACCATGCTTCAACCTCTTTCACCTTTCAGCCACCTATCCCAGATTCGATAATCACCGTCGATCCGGCTCCCCTGAATAATGATCCACCTTTCTCCCATTACCCGACAGTCCCAAATGCAGAGCCGTACCCTTCAATCTTGATCCCTCCAGTTCATTCCGCCCCTCATTTACCAGCTAGGGGAGTATTTCATGCAATAGGGAGGGGAGATAAGACGAGAGAAAATGAGAAGCTATCTATTCTAGAAGAGAGATTAAGAGCGATAGAGGGACTGAACATGTATGGTTCAGTTGATGTGGCGTTACTGAGATTGGTGCCTGATGTGGTAGTGCCGCCTAAGTTTAAGGTCCCGGACTTCGACAAGTACACTGGGAACTCAGACCCCCCCATTCACTTGGCCACTTATATTGCCAAAATGTCAGCCCTGACGGAAGACGATAGACTTCTAGTCCACTTCTTCCATGAGAGTCTCTCCGGCGGCCACGGTGGTGCATTCGATTGGGCTGGAAGCAAATTGCGCTCCTGGAAAGATTTGGCTGACGCTTTCCTAAAACAATACAAGTTCAACTGCGATGTGGCCCCCACAAGGAGAGACCTCCAAAACTTGGTGCAGAGAGATAGGGAAAGTTTTAAAGAATATGCCCAGAGATGGAGAGAGAAGGCCGCAGAAGTGTATCCTCCAGTAACTCACAATGAACTATGCTCCTTGTTCATTGAGACATTGAAGGCTCCTTACTTCAATCTGATGATCGGAAATAGCTCCAACAGCTTCTCAGACATCATCCAAGCTGGTGAGAGGATAGAAGCTAATTTAAGGATGGGACGACTGCAGGAGTTGACTGAGAATCCTGCAAAGAAGACTGCCAGTTTTGGTAAGATGAAAGAGGGTGATGTGCATTCCATCACCCTTCAGAACACCCAATCTTCATTACCCTCGAATAACTATCGGCCATATCCTCCCCTTCATGGCCAAACCATTGCAAACATTCCACCCTCTTTCCCAAATTATCTTCACCCATGCCCACAGTATCCACCACCGACAAACTACCAGCCCAGACCACCACCTCCTCCACCTACTCAACCCAAACCACCTCAAAATAATCTGAGACCACCAAGAAATCCTGATCCACTTCTGCCCCTGCCACTTAGCGAAATATACCGATACCTTGTCGGTATAAACCAAATAGTGCCAATTCCCCTTGACCCAATTCAGCCGCCATACCCCAGGTGGTATGATGCTAATGCCCGGTGTGAGTATCATGGAGGGGCACAGGGGCACTCGACCGACAATTGCGGGGCACTCAGAGAAAGAGTACACGCCCTAATTAGGAATGGGTGGTTGAAGATTGAAGGAAATGGTTCCCTCCCCAATGTTACCTCAAACCCATTGCCCAATCATAATACGGGCAATGGCGTGAACATGATAGAGTCTGAAGGAGAAGGGTTGACACCAGAGGTAGATGAACTGATTCCTCACTTTGAGGAAATTTTTAGAATGGCAGTGAAGGAAGGTTACCTCTCTCTTCAAGCACCAGAAACTGAAGATAAGGTGGGATGCCTCTATCATGGGAGGGCAGCTAACCACGAACTGAAGAATTGTGAACAGTTTAAGCAAGAAGTTCAAAACCTACTGTCCCTCAAAGTCTTGAGATGTCAAACGAGGTCGAAGATGGAGGAGGGAGTAAACACAGCCCGATTCGGCCGAAATGCCTCCACCTCTAAACACAGAATCACCTTATCAGCCCCAGCATCGTCACCACTAGTAACAATTATCCGAACCCCGCCTCAGCTTCCCGTCACAAACACCCATGCCATACCTTGGAACTATAATTTCCAATTCTTCACCCAAGGAGCATCAAGCAGTACACCGGCTCCTAGCCTTGCCTCACCTTCAGTACCCCCTAAACCGTGCTTCGCTCCTCACGAGCACTTCAAGATGATTTACGCTGGACCTTCTAGCGGTGCTACTCCCCAATCTAACCCACAGCCAGTCACTGCCACAAAGTTCTCCCCACATGAACAAGCAGTTGAGTTTATAACCCGAAGTGGGAGGTGTTACGGGAATGAGGAAAAGGAAAAGAAGAGAGGGAAAGTAAAAATGGGAGAGCCATGAGAAAATACAGAAGAGGAGGTTGAGAAAGTGGAGAGAAGAGAACCTGCCGGATCAAACGAAAAGGAGGAGCTGTTGCTTCAAATAATGAAGCAAAGTGAGTAAGACGTTGTTGAACAGTTAAGAAAAACACCTGCTCGAATTTCACTATTGTCGCTAATTCTGAGCTCTGAGGTGCACCGTCAAGCCCTGCAAAAAATTATGGATCAGGCCTTTGTGAACCCCGACATCACACCGGGGCAGTTCGAGAAGATAGTAGGATAAATTCAGGCATCTAGTTTTGTCACTTTCTCAAAAGAAGAGATAGACCCTGCAGGCTTAACGCACACTAAGGCTCTGCATGTGATGGTGAAATGTAAAGGTTGCATAGTGGCCAAGGTCCTTATTGATAATGGATCCGCGCTCAATGTACTGCCTAATGCCACCTTGGCTAGGCTATCGGTTGACCGGTCAAACATACGCCAAAGTGCTATGGTGGTAAGAGCTTTTGATGGTACAAGGAGGGAGGTGCTGGGAGACATAGATTTGCCACTCCAGATCGGTGCATGCACTTTCAACGTCACGTTCCAAGTGATGAACATTGAGCCCGCATACACTATGTTGCTGGGGAGGCCTTGGATCCACTTTGCAAATGCCGTTCCTTCAACTTTGCACCAGAAGATTAAATACATTATGGATGGCAAAATCATCACTGTGAGAGGGGAGGAAGCCATATTGGTCACCAAGCCGCAATCACTTCCTTATGTAGAGGCAGCTGAGGAGTCATTGGAAAGCTCTTTCCAGGCTCTTGAATTACAAGAAACCATCTCGAGAAATGAAGGGGCTATGGCTATGGTCACCAAGGTGATGCTCAAGAGCGGTTATGAAAAGGGCAAGGGGTTAGGCTCCACATTACAGGGAATTGTCGAGCCTATACCGGCTATCCAGAAGGTTGGTCGTTGCAGCTTGGGTTATGAGGAAGACGCCCTCATGGATGGACGATTCTGGATGAGGAGTATGCTTCGGGATCAAAGGTTTGATCAGAAAATCAGGAAAATGAAAGTAGTCTCGAAAATCACAGAGGTCTTCACCAAGCCGGTTATTGAAAACCCGACGGAAATTAAAGAATCACCCGATGAACCATCCATTGATGTCATCCACCTCGATTCCTTGTATGAAGCTCTAGTCTCGCCCATGGCTAAAGGGTAAGAACTAGACAACTGGACAGCAGAGGACATCCCTGTACTCAATTTCGAGTAAAGTACCTTTGATTATTTACACTTGATCATTTTATCCATGGTGGCAAGTGTAATACTGTAAATGGACCCTTTTCTTATGATATAAATATTAATGAATTAATAGCGCATTTTATATCCAATTCTCTTTTTCTTTCCTTTTTGAAATCCATTCTCATAATATATTCCATTTTCGTTTCTTCAGGACCATTCATCAATTAACACCTAATAATTCAATAAACTCAGAAATTCCTCTTGTTAATTTTGAAATCCCCATAACTGTCATTACTTCAAGTGATTCTGAGGTGGAACTCACAGAAGAAAGGGATGAAAGAGATGAACCTTCCCTAGTGCCTTGTGGGGACGAAATGCACACCGTAAACTTAGGCACGGAAGAAGTAAAAAGGGAACTTAAGGTTGTAAAGAGTGAAGAATTAGAAGATACGATCAGTTTGCTCAAAGAATTCCTAGACGTGTTTTCTTAGAGCTATGATGATATGGTTGGTTTGGACCCTCATATAGTGACACACAAAATTCCCCTAATTCCAGGGACAATCCCGGTAAAGCAGAAATTAAGAAGAATGAATCCTAACACACTGCTCAAAGTTAGGGATGAGGTCAAGAAGCAATACGAGGCTGGGTTTCTGGAAGTGGTCAAATGTCCCCAATGGATAGCCAACGTTGTCCCGGAAATGAAGAAGGACGGGAGAGTCCGGGTGTGTGTTGATTACAGGATTCTTAATAAAGCAAGCTTGAAAGATGATTTCCCTCTCCCACACATAGATGTGTTAGTAGACAATGCTGCGGGATTGGGCAGATGTTCGTGTATCGATGGGGCATCTGGGTATAACCAAATCCCAATGGAAGGAAGACAAGGAAAAAACTGCTTTTATCACTCAATGGGGGGTATTTTGTTACTGGGTCATGCCTTTTGGGCTAAAGAATGCTGGTGTGACACCCCTTACCCGTGTACAGTATACCCGAGTAAGTAATGCCACACGGTGTACTGGCACACTCTAATATACCTTACTTAATTTGTATCATGCTTTTGAAGCCAATTTATGAAATATGATTTATTTAAGCCATTTATCGAAATTATTATTTATTTGAGGTTCCGAAAATTTTAAAGAAAATCCGACGGAGTACCGGCTAAAAATGGAGAAAACAGTTCTTCGGAACCTGTTAAAAACACTTCCAAATAATTACCAAACAATCCCAACTTCAATTTATCAGCAAAATCTCAATATTAAGATCTCAACAACATTTCAATTCCAGTTCTCAATCATCCATCACATGTGATGATCACATATAAATCACAAGTAAACATTTACTTTTCCATTCACAAGTACAATTTTCATAATTTACATAAACATCAATATACATTACACAAGTTTAATTACATATGAGAAAACAAAGTTAAGTTACAAAATGTCAAAATGACACCTAATGTCCTACCAATGCACTGCAGAAGTTGAGGTGACACGGACATCGTGCGAATCGCAGGATGGACTCACCCAGTCTGCGGTCTACTGGGCTCACGATCTGTATCTCCAGTACCTACGTGTGGCAAAAGCAACGCGCTAAGCAATATTGCTTAGTGGTGCAATAATATAATAAAAGAAAATAGCAAGAAATTAAATGTGTAGTGAATGTATATGTTTCATTTTCTTGGTATTTGTGTATTATTTACTTTGTCCACTTTTATTCATTTGGTTGCCCAAGTAACCTACACTAGACGACTGGACTGGATAACGGGTAAACTGGCACTGGGTATCAAGTACCTCGAGCCGTCACACCATCGATCACATATGCATCTCCCGGTGTGCAACAGAACAGCTAACAAGCTGTAAATATATCAGGCACAAGGCCAAAGCTCAATACAAAGTCAGAATGGCTAAAAGCCATAAAATCATAGAATGGCATATTGCCATGTGCAGTACTGCTAACTGAACCCTATTGGCATGCCAAACTATCCAAACCAATCTTGTTAGGTATACTAGGGCATTTGAAACTTTTAAATTCTTCAATTTGTAAATTTCATGTTTTGGTGTTACTATTCACCTCATTGGTCAACAAAAATGTTGACTTTTGGATAGAAAATATGTTCATTAACTTTGGCACTCCCAACATACCACATTTGGTGTTTAAAACTTGTTGGCATTAAGTGTTAATACCATTTCAAAGTGTAACCCAACACAAACAGAATTTTCAGTTTTGGTGAGTCAATTTCACTGTTACATTGGATACTGTTACTGTGGGAATTTGAAGAAATGTAAAACATGAAAGTTGTTCCTTATTTTGTCTAGTTGAATTTCCTTTTTTGAATCACTCCATTTGGAGTTTTGTAGTTCCAGATATGGTCCAAAAACCACAGCTGGCCGGATTCCCATTCTGCAGAAAATACCATATCTACAGTAACAGGAATAGTAAATTCCACTACCATTTGGGTTAGGTTCTGGCCATAATTTGGGGTAGGTTCCTTCATGAAAGTTGTTTGTCTATGTCTTAACTTGTTGCTGTAAAAATTTCAGATCAATTGACCATATCTACAGTGAGTTATGGCCAAATGAACAGTTACTGTTCATTTGGTCAATTCTGCAGAACCAGTTGCAGGGTATCCGGATTGGGGCCAAGTTTTGGTCCTCTTGCTTTGGTCTTTTGGGCATGGTTTCTTCAGCAAAAATGTGCCATTATAAGCCTAGTTTCATGTCCAATTGGCCAAACACCAATTGGACTAACACAGCCCAAGTTATGGCAGTGCAAATGGACTGAATTTTCAGTCCCTATGCTATTGTCCTAGGGCAGCCTGCAGCCTCACTTTGCAACCTCATTTTTCAGTCCATTTGTTAGTCAAATTACCTAAAATGGTCACTAATTGACCATTAAAAGGTTATTTAACAATTGCATAGGCCAAGTTCACATTTTACTCCAAAAACCCTAGTTCCAAGTCATGATTTCTACACTTTACCTTAGTTAGCTATTAATTCACCATTCTTATGTTTATAAACTTCAAACATGGTTTCTAATTCACTTTAAGCTCATCAAAAACACTTCCTCCTATTCCATAGCTAGGGCAGCCAAAATTCATGTACACCTTCACAAGAATTTTTGTTCATTTAATTTACATTTTCTCACTAAATTCAAGTTGCTATTTATGAAATGAAAGAGTTTTAAGTATATAGAGCACTAACCTCAAGTGGCAAAATTTTCCAAGCCCCTAAACTTCACTTTTCTTCCTTTTCTTGGCTTCCAAAAGCTTTGTCTAGGTGTGGGATTAATTTTTGATGAAGGGACTTATGGGTTTTAGGGTGAGGAAGCATGGAAATTTAAAGCTTGAAAGAGCTTTCATGGAGGTGGCTATGGGACTAGGGTTTCGGCTGGTTTCTTTTGGGGAGGATGGCTGCTGCAATTTTTGATTTTTTAGTCTTCATTTAGTCTCTTTATTAGTTAGTCAAATAATGGTTTAATTGTGATTGGTCCAAATTTTCTTAATGACATCACCATGATGTCATAAATAAGCTTTTTCCTCATTTTTCTTTTCTTTCCTCCACTACTCATTTTCAATTTAATTTCTAGTAATGTTTATTCATATTTTATGTCATATTAATTATTTACTCAACTGGACAAGTCGGCCAAAAATCACCTCTGAAGGCGAAATAACCAAAATGCCCTCCGTTTGGCTTAACGGGTCAAAATCGTCTGTACCGATAGAAAAATTTTTCTAGGTATTTTCTTGGCATTCTAATGCCATAGGAACCTCAATGACCCTTCTCTGGAGTCCCAAAAATTATTTTATAATTTTTCCCCCGGGTCTAGGGCTCCTCGTTGCGAGAACCGCAACTTCCCTCTGGTTACCCATCGCTAGGGCACCGGCTCGTTTAACTTGGTTGTATTTCATTTTTAAAAATTTTTACTAAATTTTTCTTATTAATATTTGAGTTAATTATGGTTCCTGACTTAAGTTTAATTATTTTTCCGGACGTTCTAGCTGTCCGGACCGACACCGGTCACCGGAACAGTAGAATGTACGGAATGATTACCGGGAGGGTGTTACAACTCTTCCCCTCTAATTTAAATTTCGTCCTCGAAATTTACCTGATGCAAACAGTTGAGGGAACTGTTGCCTCATCGTCTCTTCACTTTCCCAAGTTGCCTCCTCGGTGTTGTGGTGCCTCCAAAGCACTTTCACCAGTGGAATCTGTTTGTTCCTCAACTCTTTCACTTCCCGAGCCAAGATCCGTAGAGGTTCTTCTTCATATGTCAAATCCGGTTGTATTTCAATTTCTTCTCTGGAGATGACATGTGAAGGATCTGAGCGGTATCTTCTGAGCATGGATACGTGAAACACATTGTGAATCTTGTCCAGCTCTGGTGGTAAAGCTAGCCTATAGGCCACTGGACCCACACGTTCAATGACTTCATATGGGCCAATGAACCTAGGGCTCAACTTACCTTTTCTTTCAAACCTCAACACTTTCTTCCATGGTGACACCTTGAGGAACACTTTGTCGCCAACCACATATTCTATTTCTTTTCTCTTCAAGTCGGCATAGGATTTACATGCATGCGAGGCAACCTTGAGATTGGCTTTGATTAGTTTTACTTTGTCCTCAGTCTGTTTCACCAGGTCTGGGCCCACTAATTTGTCTTCGCCCAATTCAGTCCAGCACACTGGAGTTCTACATTTTCTTCCATACAGTGCTTCATATGGGGCCATCTGGATACTAGCTTGGTAGCTATTGTTGTATGCAAATTCTGCCAGTGGGAGGTATCTATCCCAACTTCCCTCAAACTCAACGACACAACTCCTCAGCATATCCTCAAGGACCTGACATATATTTCACGTTATTGTTATCATTTTAATTCAATATTTGTATCAATTTCATTGGTTTCAATTATTTACCTAGATTACTCTTTCAGATTGCCCATCCGTCTGAGGATGGAAAGCTGTGCTGAAATGAAGTTGTGTACCCAAGGACTCATGCAACTTCTTCCAGAATCTCGATGTAAACCTTGGGTCTCGATCAGATATGATGGAAAGTGGAATTCCATGCAGTCTAACTATCTCACTGATATACAATTCTGCTAACCTCTCTAGTGAGTAGTCAGTCCTAACTGGCAGAAAGTGTGCTGACTTTGTCAATCTATCAACTATCACCCATGCTGCATCATGTTTCTTCCGGGTGAGAGGTAGCCCACTTACAAAATCCATGGTGACCCGATCCCATTTCCATTCAGGTATGCGTATAGGCTGTAGCAAACCTGATGGAACTTGATGTTCTGCCTTGACTTGCTGACATGTCAAGCATTTAGTCACATAGTCAGCTATATCCCTCTTCATACCAGGCCACCAATACTGAAGCTTCAGATCATGATACATCTTTGTACTTCCTGGGTGCATAGCATATACACTGGTGTGTGCCTCTTTTAGAATACTGGTCTTCAATTCCCCATCATCTGGTACACACAGTCTTCCTTTGTAGTACAGACACCCATCTGCTTTCACCTCATAGTCAGTTGCTTTTCCCTCTGAGATCTTGCTCATAATAGCCATTAACTTCTCATCTGCCTTTTGCCCATCTAGTATCTGCTGTAGCAGGTTTGGCCTCACTTGCAACTCAGCCAAAATAGCTCCATCTCGAACCAAAGATAGACGGGCATTCAATGATCTCAAAGCTGTCATGGATTTTCTGCTCAAAGCATCAGCAACTACATTTGCCTTCCCAGGATGGTAGTCAATTACACAGTCATAATCCTTTAGGAACTCAATCCATCGCCTCTGTCTAAGGTTGAGCTCCTTCTGGGTTGGCAAATATTTCAGGCTCTTGTGGTCTGTGTAAATGTAGCACTTTTCACCATACAAGTAATGCCTCCATATCTTCAGTGCGAAGATAATTGCTGCAAGTTCTAGATCATGGGTAGGGTAATTCTGTTCATGTGGCCTTAGCTGCCTGGAAGCATAGGCGACCACCTTCCCCTCTTGCATCAATACACACCCTAACCCATTATGTGAGGCATCACTGTAGACCACAAAGTCTTTTCCAGACACTGGCTGTGTTAACACTGGTGCCTCTGTCAACATATCCTTCAACTTCTCAAAACTGGTCTGACACTTGTCATTTCAGTCAAATCTGACATTCTTGTGTAACAACTTGGTCATTGGAGCAGCTATTAGGGAAAATCCCTTCACAAATCTCCTGTAATACCCAGCTAGCCCCAAGAAGCTTCTGACCTCAGTTGTGTTTCTGGGAGGCTTCCATTCCATCACTGCTTCTATCTTCTTGGGATCCACCCTAATCCCATCAGCTGACACTATGTGTCCAAGGAATGCAATCTCATTCAGCCAAAAGTCACACTTGGACAACTTAGCATCTGACTTCTTTTCTCTCGTGGTTTGCGTAACAATCCTCAAATGCTCATCATGTTCTTCATGGTCTTGGAATAAAGCAAAATATCGTCAATAAAGACCACTACGAACCGAACGAGTAATGGATACAAGATACGGTTCATAAGGTCCATAAATGCAGAATGTCAATTTGTTAGGACAAAGTGCATCACTAGGAACTCATCAAGCCCAAACCGGGTCTGAATGCGATCTTGGGCACATCTACATCCTTCACCCTCAACTGATGATACCCTGATCTGAGATCAATCTTAGAAAATACTCCTGCCCCCTTCAACTGATCAAACAGATCATCAATTCTAGGCAACGGATATTTGTTCTTCACAGTCACTTTATTCAACTGTCGGTAGTCAATACAAAGTCTCAAAGTCCCATCCTTCTTTGTCACAACCAGCACTGGAGCTCCCCCTGGTGACACATCAGGCGTATGAACCCCTTATCAAGCAACTCTTGCAATGAAGTTTTCAACTCCCTCAATTCGATGGGTGCCATCCTATAAGGAGCAATGGAAATGGGTCTTTGTGCAGCGAGGTCTCAATAGCAAATTCAACTTCCCTTTCTGGTGGCAAACCAGGCAAATCTTCAGGAAATACCTCTGGGAAGTCTCTCACTGTGGGTATGTTACTCAGGTTTGGCTTAGCCTGCCTAGTATCCACCACATGTGCTAGGTAGGCTTCACAGCCTTTTCTCATCATTCTTCTTGCAACTGTGGCTGAGATGACATTGGACAAGAAATCTGTCCTTTCCCCCACAACTGTGATCTCATTACCCTCTGAAGTTTTTAGAGAAATTCTCTTCAATTTGCAGTCAACTATTGCCTGATGACGTGACAACCAGTCCATTCCCAAAATCACGTCAAACTCATGGAAAGGCAACTCAATTAGGTCGGCCAAGAATTCGTACCCCTGAATCCTTAACGGGCAACCCTTGTATACCTTGTTCACCACTACAATGTGGCCCAATGGATTAGTGACCAGAATGTCTTGGTCACTCTCCCCTACTAGTATCCCCCTTTCTACGGGTAGGTTGATGCAAATGTAGGAATGAGTGGATCCTGGATCCACCAATGCATGCACAGTTGTAGTGTAGAGGGAGAACGTACCCCTGATGACGTCCGGGGCATCTTGCTCCTCCTGAGCTCTCAAGGCATAATTTCGGCGGGTGGTACATTATCGGCCTCTCTGTGGCTCGGATCTGAGCCTCGAGATGGTCCCACGGCCAGATTTACGGACCTTCTACCCCTTGGTGGTGCGGGAGCAGTGCATGCGCTTGTGTTGGAGCAAGCGTAGTAGTTCTGCGTGGGCGGTTCTTCAATCGATGCTCTGTTGACCCACACCTCAGCGAGCACCGATTTACTCTCCAACATTCCCCCTTGTGCCATTTCAGGCAATGCGGACATGCAGAAGATGTTGGGGCTAGTCCCCTGAACCCCATCCCTGGAGAGCTGCCCACTGATGGTGTGGACTGACCTCTCCTAGGGGTGAACTGTGGCCTGGGCCCCTGAGACTGACCCTGACCATGTGGCTGAGCTGAACTCTGTGCAGGTGGACCCTTGAACTTCTTTCCAAATGCAGGGGCTGAGCTAGACTGACCCGGTCCCCTCTTCTGTTGTCTTTCCCTTCTGGTTTGCTCACTGATTCTTACTTTTTCCACCTTTATTGCAACTTCCACTAACTTAGTAAATTCTGTGATTCCCAAGGCAGTGAGCTGGATCTTGATGTTGTCATTTAGTCCCTCTTCAAATCTCTTGCACCTTTCAGCTTCATTAGGGACTATCTCCCTTCCATAACGGCTCAATCTTACGAATTCCTTCTCATATTCGGCCACTGACAGCTGTCTCTGCCTCAGGTTAATAAACTCTCTTCTTCTCTCTTCCAGGTATACAGTACCCACATATTTCTTCTTGAATTCAGAGAGGAAGAAGTCCCAAGTTCTGACTTAGTGCACTTCACTGGACACAGTGTCCCACCATTCGTAGGCATCGTCTTGTAACAAGGATACAGCAGCTTCTAAGTTCTGCTCTGGGGTGCAGTGGAGTTGTTTTAAGACTCTGCCCGTTCTGTTCAACCAATTTTCGGCTGCAACAGAGTCATCTTCCCTCTTGCCGAAGAAATCCACCGCCCCAAACTTTCTTAGCCTTTCCAGGTGTGATTTTTGCTGTGGAGCTGGTGGTGGTGGTGGTGGTGCTGGCATTACTCCGGCCATTTGTCTAAAGAAGTCGGCCATTTGTTGAAACATGGCCTGTGGAGGCTGAGCAGGCTCTGCTTGAACTGGCGGAGTAGGTTCTCCCCTACCTCCAGTCTCAGCTGTTGCAGGTGGAGCATGACTCTCCACTTCCTCCTCAACGGCCCTCTGAGATGAAGGGTCCATATCCTATTCAAAATAAGAAAAACAAACAGATTTGCATTAGTGTCACCTCGACTCTTATAAATGCAATGCATGGTATGGACTCGATCTAGGACCAGAAACGCCTAAACCGTGCTCTGATACCACTAAATGTGACACCCCTTACCCGTGTACAGTATACCCGAGTAAGTAATGCCACACGGTGTACTGGCATACTCTAATATACCTTACTTAATTTGTATCATGCTTTTGAAGCCAATTTATGAAATATGATTTATTTAAGCCATTTATCGAAATTATTATTTATTTGAGGTTCCGAAAATTTTAAAGAAAATCCGGCGGAGTACCGGCTAAAAATGGAAAAAACAGTTCTTTGGAACCTGTTAAAAACACTTCCAAATAATTACCAAACAATCCCAACTTCAATTTATCAGCAAAATCTCAATATTAAGATCTCAACAACATTTCAATTACAGTTCTCAATCATCCATCACATGTGATGATCACATATAAATCACAAGTAAACATTTACTTTTCCATTCACAAGTACAATTTTCATAATTTACATAAACATCAATATACATTACACAAGTTTAATTACATATGAGAAAACAAAGTTAAGTTACAAAATGTCAAAATGACACCTAATGTCCTACCAATGCACTGCAGAAGTTGAGGTGACACGGACACTGTGCAGAACTGCAGGATGGACTCACCCAGTCTGCGGTCTACTGGGCTCACGATCTGTATCTCCAGTACCTACGCGTGGCAAAAGCAACGCGCTAAGCAATAATGCTTAGTGGTGCAATAATATAATAAAAGAAAATAGCAAGAAATTAAATGTGTAGTGAATGTATATGTTTCATTTGCTTGGTATTTGTATATTATTTACTTTGTCCACTTTTATTCATTTGGTTGCCCAAGTAACCTACACTAGACGACTGGACTGGATAACGGGTAAACTGGCACTGGGTATCAAGTACCTCGGGCCGTCACACCATCGGTCACATATGCATCTCCCGGTGTGCAACAGAACAGCTAACAAGCTGTAAATATATCAGGCACAAGGCCAAAGCTCAATACAAAGTCAGAATGGCTAAAAGCCATAAAATCACAGAATGGCATATTGCCATGTGCAGTACTGCTAACTGAACCCTATTGGCATGCCAAACTATCCAAACTAATCTTGTTAGGTATACTAGGGCATTTGAAACTTTTAAATTCTTCAATTTGTAAATTTCATGTTTTGGTGTTACTATTCACCTCATTGGTCAATAAAAATGTTGACTTTTGGATAGAAAATATGTTCATTAACTTTGGCACTCCCAACATACCACATTTGGTGTTTAAAACTTGTTGGCATTAAGTGTTAATACCATTTCAAAGTGTAACCCAACACAAACAGAATTTTCAGTTTTGGTGAGTCAAATTCACTGTTACATTGGACACTGTTACTGTGGGAATTTGAAGAAATGTAAAACATGAAAGTTGTTCCTTATTTTGTCTAGTTGAATTTCCTTTTTCGAATCACTCCATTTGGAGTTTTGTAGCTCCAGATATGGTCCAAAAACCACAGCTGGCCGGATTCCCATTCTGCAGAAAATACCATATCTACAGTAACAGGAACAGTAACTTCCACTACCATTTGGGTTAGGTTCTGGCCATAATTTGGGGTAGGTTCCTTCATGAAAGTTGTTTGTCTATGTCTTAAATTGTTGCTGTAAAAATTTCAGATCAATTGACCATATCTACAGTGAGTTATGGCCAAATGAACAGTTACTATTCATTTGGTCAATTCTGCAGAACCAGTTGCAGGGTATCCGGATTGGGGCCAAGTTTTGGTCCTCTTGCTTTGGTCTTTTGGGCATGGTTTCTTCAGAAAAAATGTGCCATTATAAGCCTAGTTTCATGTCCAATTGGCCAAACACCAATTGGACTAACACAGCCCAAGTTATGGCAGTGCAAATGGACTGAATTTTCAGTCCCTATGCTGCTGTCCTAGGGCAGCCTGCAGCCTCACTTTGCAACCTCATTTTTCAGTCCATTTGTTAGTCAAATTACCTAAAATGGTCACTAATTGACCATTAAAAGGTTATTTAACAATTGCATAGGCTAAGTTCACATTTTACTCCAAAAACCCTAGTTCCAAGTCATGATTTCTACACTTTACCTTAGTTAGCTATTAATTCACCATTCTTATGTTTATAAACTTCAAACATGGTTTCTAATTCACTTTAAGCTCATCAAAAACACTTCCTCCTATTCCATAGCTAGGGCAGCCGAAATTCATATACACCTTCACAAGAATTTTTGTTCATTTAATTTACATTTTCTCACTAAATTCAAGTTGCTATTTATGAAATGAAAGAGTTTTAAGTATATAGAGCACTAACCTCAAGTGGCAGAATTTTCCAAGTCCCTAAACTTCACTTTTCTTCCTTTTCTTGGCTTCCAAAAGCTTTGTCTAGGTGTGGGAATAATTTTTGATGAAGGGACTTATGGGTTTTAGGGTGAGGAAGCATGGAAATTTAAAGCTTGAAAGAGCTTTCATGGAGGTGGCTATGGGACTAGGGTTTCGGCTGGTTTCTTTTAAGGAGGATGGCTGCTGCAATTTTTGATTTTTTAGTCTTCATTTAGTCTCTTTATTAGTTAGTCAAATAATAGTTTAATTGTGATTGGTCCAAATTTTCTTAATGACATCACCATGATGTCATAAATAAGCTTTTTCCTCATTTTTCTTTTCTTTCCTCCACTACTCATTTTCAATTTAATTTCTAGTAATGTTTATTCATATTTTATGTCATATTAATTATTTACTCAACTGGACAAGTCGGCCAAAAATCACCTCTGAAGGCGAAATGACCAAAATGCCCTCCGTTTGGCTTAACGGGTCAAAATCGTCTGTACTGATAGAAAAATTTTTCTAGGTATTTTCTTGGCATTCTAATGCCATAGGAACCTCAATGACCCTTCTCTGGAGTCCTAAAAATTATTTTATAATTTTTCCCCTGGGTCTAGGGCTCCTCGTTGCGAGAATCGCAACTTCCTTCTGGTTACCCATCGCTAGGGCACCGGCTCGTTTAACTTGGTTGTATTTTATTTTTTAAAATTTTTACTAAATTTTTCTTATTAATATTTGAGTTAATTATGGTTCCTGACTTAAGTTTAATTATTTTTCCGGACGTTCTAGCTGTCCGGACCGACACCGGTCACCGGAACAGTAGAATGTACGGAATGATTACCGGGAGGGTGTTACAGCTGGCGCCACCTACCAGCGTGCTATGGTCACGTTATTCCACGATATGATGCATAAAGAAGTGGAGGTATACGTGGATGATATGATCATCAAGTGCAGGGAAGGAGAAAGCCATGTGCAGATGCTGAGGAAAGTATTCGAGAGACTCAGGAAATATCAACTGAAACTGAACCCTGCCAAATGCATATTCGGAGCTAGATCTGGGAAATTGTTGTGATTCATAGCGAGTGAGAAGGGAATAGAAGTTGATCCAGACAAAGTCTGAGCTATTCAAGAGATGCCATCTCCAAAAACAGAAAGGGAGGTGCGCAGTTTCCTGGGAAAGTTGAACTACATATCGAGATTTATTTCCAATCTCACCGCTAAAGCTGAGCCTATTTTTAGACTACTCCGAAAGAACTACACCACTCAATGGGATTCAGTCTGTCAAGAGGCTTTCGAGAAAATCAAGCAGTACCTGTCAAACCCACCAGTACTGGTTCCGCCGGTGGCAGGAAGGCCGTTGATTCTGTATATGGCAGTCCAACAAAGCTCAATGGGATGTGTTTTGGGGCAACATGATGATACCGGCCGAAAGGAGAGGGTTATTTATTACCTGAGTAAGAAATTCAATGATTGTGAGTCAAGGTACTCTTTTCTAGAGAAAACTTGCTGCGTATTAGCCTGGACAGCAAATCGCCTCAAACACTACATGTTGAATTATAAGACATGGCTCATCTCCAGGATGGATCCTATTAAGTATGTATTCGAAAGCCCATTCGTGCCGGGGAGGATAGCCAAATGGCAGGTCATACTCTCCCAATATGACATTATCTATATGACCCGGAAAGCAGTGAAAGGTAGCGTAATCGCTGATCTCCTAGCAGAAAACCCTATCTAGGATTATGAAGCTCTGGATTTTGAGTTCCCTGATAAGCATATTAACAAAGTAGACGGCGGAGAAAAAGAGCCAGCTGATTTATGGGAAATGTATTTCGACGAAGCTGTCAATTTGTCCGGTAGTGGAATCGGAGCTGTATTGGTATCCCCGGATGGGAAACACTTCCCGATAGCTATCAAGTTGAGATTTGACTGCACCAACAATGTCGCAGAATACGAAGATTGTGTGATGGGTCTACAGGCTGCCATCGAAATGAAAGTCAGGAAGTTGGATGTATATGGAGACTCAGCCCTGATCATTTATCAAGTCAAGGGAGAATGGCAAACTAAGGATCCAAAGTTAATCCCATATCAGAAATACTTACTAGAGCTGATTAAGAAATTCGAAGAAATCTCTTTCACTCACCTTAGTCGAAACAAGAATCAATTTGCAGATGCCTTAGCCACCCTGGCTGTTATGGCTCAAATGGAAGAAGGGCAAACGACTCAGGTATTAAAGATTAAAGCAAGGAGTGAGCCGGCATACTACTTCATGATCGAGGAAGAACCTGATGGTAAACCTTGGTATCATGACATCTTGCTTTACATCAGAACCAGAGAATTCCCCTCAGGGGCGAGTAAAAATGAAAAGAGGATGATTCGGAGATTAGCATTGGGATACTTCCCCAGTGGAGAAATTCTATACAAAAGGAGCTCCAACGGCGAATTGTTGAGATGTGTGAATGCCAAAGAAGCGAAGAGAATCCTTTTCGAGACTCATGAGGGAAATTGTGCAACCCATGCCAATGGGCATATGATGGCTAAGCAAATCATGATACGGGGATATTTTTGGACTACTATGGAAAAGGATTGTGTCGAGTACTTTCGAAAGTGCCATAAGTGTCAAATCTACGCGGATCCGATAAATGTTCCGCCTCACCAATTGTTCAACCTCGTCTCGCCATGGCCTTTCGCAAAGTGGGGCATTGATGTGATTGGTCCCATCAACCCTAAGGCATCCAATGGGCATAGATTTATCCTGGTGGCTATCGATTATTTTTCTAAATGGGTCGAAGCGACATCATATGCTCACATTACACAAAACACATTTCTCAAGTTCCTCCGAAATAATATTATCTGCCGACACGGCCTCCCCAGTGAGATCGTCATTGACAACGCCAAGAATTTGAATGGTCTAAAGATTCAGAGATTGTGTGATCAATATACAATCCGACATCTTAATTCCTCACCATACCGTCCCCAGATGAATGGAGCAGTGGAAGCTGCAAACAAAAATCTCAAGAGAATAATCTGGAAAATGACAGTCACTTATAAGGATTGGCATGATATGCTTCCCTACGCCCTTCACGCATACCGAACTTCTGTAAGAACATCAACTGGGGCAACCCCATACTCACTGGTTTACGGGATGGAAGCTGTACTACCTATTGAGGTAGAAATTCCTTCTCTAAGAATTCTGAAAGAATCAAGGATTGATGAGTCGGAATGGATCCAGTCAAGGTTGGACCAATTAAATTTGCTAGATGAGAAAAGGCTAGCGGCGGCATGTCATGGGCAGTTATGCCAAAGAAGAATGGCCAGGGCATTTAACAAAGGTGTTCGCCCACGTGAATTTCAACCAGGGGACCTAGTCCTGAAGAAGGTGCTTCCGAATCAAAACGATCGCCGGGGTAAATGGTCACCAACCTATGAGGGACCCTATGTGATTAAAAAAGCATTTTCTGGTGGGGCCTTGATCTTGACCTACATGGAGGGTGAAGAATTTCCAAGACCTGTGAATGCCGACATCGTCAAAAGATACTATGCCTAAAAAAAAAAAAAAAGGAGAGTAGGGGTGAAAACCTGAAAGGGCGCTCCTAGCAAAATGTGTGAAAGAAGGCGAAAACCCTGGAAGGGCGCTTTTTGTAAAATGAGTGAGGGATGAAAACCCAAAAGGGTGTCCTGAAAGAGCGAGCCTATATAATAAAAAAAAAAAAGAAAAAAAAATCTAGGGGTGAAAACCCGAAAGGGCATCCCAAGAACCAAAAAAAGGAGAAATAAGGAAGGGGACATGAAATCGAGGATGGAAATAAACCGTCACGGCATGAATCTTCATTAACAGAGTACTTGAAATAATGGCAGTTAAGAGACTTCAAAGCTAACTACAAGGAATATGTGAGATCTATGCTTGTACTCTTTTTCTTTGAAACTGTACCTTTGTTTCTTAAAGCCTTAATAAAGTCATCCTTTCACTTCAATCTATCTTCTTCACATTTTAATTTGTCTTTTTGTTTTATTTTTCTCATATACTCATACTCTAATGTTGTTTTCTCTGCGTTATTAATCTATTAAAGTTTTGCCATAAGATTAGGATTTGAATATTGATAACCTCATGTACTTTACTATGAGATTTGCAGGGAATGGCCCAAAAAAAAAAAAACACTAGAAGTGAAAACATGGAAGGGCGCTTCTAGTCAGATGGGCAAAAGGAAAAGTAAAAACCCGCAAGGGCACTTTTCGCAAAATAAGGAAGTCAAGGGTAGAAGGGGAACTATGGGTAGTAAGTAAGTAACCAAGGAAGATGGGTTAAGTCTTGCAACTCGTCCTCCATTAATCGTCTATCTTCGCAATCCTGTTAAGTACACTTCGTCGTGGAGGAACTTCTCGTGTCGAGATTAGACTTGCTTTGTAAGTTGATTTTAATTTCCAGCATTTAAATTTCCTGTTAATCAACCTCTGGTTCCTTGATCTAAGTTGATTTTAATTTTCAAGCATTTTAAATTTCCTGTTAATCAACCTTTGGTTCCTTAATCTAAGTTGATTTTAATTTTCAGCATTTAAAATTCCTGTTAATCAACCTCTGGTTCCTTGATCTAAGTTGATTTTAATTTTCAGCATTTAAATTTCCTGTTAATCAACCTCTGGTTCCTTGATCTAAGTTGATTTTAATTTTCAGCATTTAAATTTCCTATTAATCAACCTCTGGTTCCTTGATCTAAGTTGATTTTAATTTTTCAAGCATTTTAAATTTCCTGTTAATCAACCTCTGGTTCCTTGATCTAAGTTGATTTTAATTTTTCAAGCATTTTAAATTTCCTGTTAATCAACCTCTGGTTCCTTGATCTAAGTTGATTTTAATTTTTCAGCATTTTAAATTTCCTGTTAATCAACCTCTGGTTCCTTGATCTAAGTTGATTTTAATTTTTCAGCATTTAAATTTCCTGTTAATCAACCTCTGGTTCCTTGATCTAAGTTGATTTTAATTTTTCAGCATTTTAAATTTCCTGTTAATCAACCTCTTTTAATTTTTCAGCATTTTAAATTTCCTGTTAATCAACCTCTGGTTCCTTGATCTAAGTTGATTTTAATTTTTCAGCATTTAAATTTCCTGTTATCAACCTCTGGTTCCTTGATTCAAGCTGATTTTAATTTTTCAGCATTTAAATTTCTTGTTATCAACCTCTGGTTCCTTGATCCAAGCTGATTTTAATTTTCTAGCATTTTAAATTCCTGTTACCAATCTCTAGGTCACTAACCTAAGTGGGCTTCAGTTTCCTAACCTTGATTTTGAGTCTCAACATTTCAAAACCTAATCGCCCAAAATATGGGTCTGAATCGTTACATAATTCCTACACGGGAAAATTTTTCCCTTCAATAGAAATTATGTAAATAGGGGCAGTTGTCGACACCATATTTTGGTCGATCCCTGAAATCAATAGACTTTGAAATCGATCCCCAACGCCAAGTAATTCATTTCTGATCTCTCTTCATAGAGATCAAACCGACGCCAAGTCTCCATATCACTCAAAGCCCACAGATCTCTCAAACCAATTGTCAAATCTCCTGGCCAGTCAATCACATTTCCGATCTCTTGTCTAGCGAAACCAAACCAATGTTAAGTCTTCATGCCACCAGTCTTATTGCTGATCTCCCTTTTAAAAGTTTGGGGATAATCGTCTGATAAAGTTAAGGTTCCAATCCGGTTTAAGGATGATTCCGATCTTAAGTGTTCAAATCAAGTTTTCAATTTTAATCAGGTCCCATTTGGTGTTTGCCGATCTCTTGCTTACAATATTTTCCAACCTCTTACACTTAGATTAATAATCACTTTTAGCTGTTATTCTAATATGTTCAGACAATCAAGTGCTTATGCAACTTAGATACTTTCCGATCTCATCCAAGCATTGAACAAAAAAAATGAATTTCATTTCATTTCAAATATATACAAGTCATTCGGCTGGAGGATCACCTCCAGCCTGTTCTACATTTTGTTCACCCCCTCTATCACCTTCGGCGTCCTCCTCGCTATCCTCTTCGTCCTAGGGAGCCAGGTCCACCATCCAGGAGAAGTCCTCCTCGGGATAACGCTTCGTGAGCACAGCCGAGAGATCCCCATGAGCGTTCACATAAGCACCGGCCTCCCTTATCACTGCCTCTTCTTCTTTTGCTTTGAGCTCCTCAGTGAGGCGAGTGACTTCAGCAGCTCGGAGCGCCCGAACCTCTTCAAGAACATGAGCCTGCTTGGCCAGCTTATCCTCGTAAAATTTCATTCGCCCCTCAATTTCAGATATGTAGTTTTGAGCGGACGAAAGTTGAGATCGGGGGGAAGCAGCTTCCTGACCCACCTTCTCGACCTCCTGCCTCAAGCGGTGAGCCTTCTCCCGGACAAAGTGTTGGTTCACCAAACTCTCCACGCTCAGGCTCATAGTTTGGGTCAGGATATCATCGAGGTTGTTTGAGGTTAGCCTATCCCGATCCTCCCGAAGGTAGATGGAGGACCCCAAGACCTTAGCAAAGCCCAGATTCTCTCGAACCGTGCGGTTCTTCTCCAGCGAGTGAATCAGGATTTGAGCGTCGCTGGAATGGGTCTTCACAGGTGGTTGGGAAGGACCCCCTACCGCGCTTGAAGCAACTGGAGGAGGTGGTGGCGGCTCTTCTTGACGAGGAGGGGACCGGACCACTTCTATGTCAGGGATCGACAGTCCCGAGGGTTGAGACGAGCCTCCTTGCATTTCCCCGAGATCATGCCTGGGCGTCTGAAGGGCCTCGGCCCGCTTCATCTCTCGCACTTTCTGGGAGACCTCTCTTTTCCCCTTCCAGCTCTCCTTCGAAGCCTCGCCGCTCGCCATACCTGCATAAAGAAAAGGTCAGTGAGATCGCTAAGGCCCAAAGATCAGAGATATAGAAAGTACCGAGGCTGAGGTCAGAGAGCTGAAGCCCGCGTTCTTCACCAGTAATCAGCTCCATTGTCCAATGATGCAGTTCGGCCGTCACTACATCTAAACAAGAGAACTTCTGTCCGGCCGCCTGATCTTTCAGTTCCATCACCATTAGGCCTTCTTCCCTATTTAGGGTGATGCGCTTTGGAATTAACGGTCCTAATGCAGCCAGCTGCGTGGGAAAACCTCAAAGCCGTTCGGAATTTTGCTCCTCAGAATAAAAAAGCGATTCTTCCAATTCTTCAGGGAGGAGGGCAGATCAGTAAAAAGCCCACAATGTGGCTTCGCCTAGAAGAACCAATACTCATCGTCCTTTCGACGAGTTAGCCTATGTAGTTCGGCGAACACCTTAGCTGTTGGACTGAGTCCTTTGGCTCGGTAAAGGCCTCTGAAGGCTACTAGGATCCGCCATGAGTTCGGGTGAACTTGGGCTATGCACACTTGGTGAAATTTTAGAACTTCCTTGAAGAAGTCGTCGAGAGGGAACCGCAGCCCGGCTTTTAATTGCTCTTCATATACCATGATCATATCATTCTCTTCAAAGAAGTGATCGGCTCGAAGATCGCCGTGACACTTAATGAGTTCGTATGAATCGGGCTGAATGTTATACTCTTGGCTGAACGACTACAGGTCATTTTCTTGAAGGATTGATGGCAGCTCGTCCATGGGGAGTTTTTCTCTCCTTAAAGGATGTGTTTGCCTCGAGGGTGCTGCTTGACCACGGGCTGGAACGGAGGTCCTAGGAGGTTCAAGTCGCCCGCTCGGTCTGACCACTTCTACCTCATCTGACGACCACGAGATCTGAACGGAAGGGGGGGTTTGCCACTCTCTAACCCTCGGCGCCGCTTATTTTCAAAAAAGAAGAGAAAATTTAAACTAGAGAAGGATCAAAACCCTTATCGGAGTGTGATCGGTGTCGGAAGAACTTGAAGAAAACGAGAGGATTTTGGAATCACTCGCGAGAGGCTGAAAATGACATAAGGAAGCAACTGGCTGACCCATCCCCTATTTATACCCGTCTGAGCATTTAATGCTCACGGTGTCCTAAGCGGCGCATCGGTTAGCGGGATTCGCCAGCTTTTTCTGACACGTCTCATGAATATTCCGGAAATTCTATAATTGAATAAGGAGAGATCAGCTGGTTAAAAGACCGACAGATTAAGGTGGTTGTTTGGAATTACAGATCGGTTAAGGGTTATTCAGTTAAGAATCGGATCGGATGAACACATTATAGATCGAAAAATAACCAATGCGATAATAATAAAATGATAATTGACAAAATAAAATTTTATTTACAAAAGGTCAAATTACATCATTTGGGCGATCTCCAGAGAGCGGGTTACATTAAAAGTCAGATTACATCATTTGGGCGATCTCTAGAGATCGGCAGTACATCCCATCTAATAAAGACCTATGTCAAAGCCTAGTCTCATGGCTGAATCAAAAGATGTGTTAGACCAGCCATCGACATCGGATAGATGTACAGCTCAGATGGGGGGATTATGACTCTCATGAGGATGAGAGAGGTCGTCATCAATGTTATCGCTCGGAACCGAGCCGCTGTCGGGACACCCAATGTGGTGAGAAGCCAAATGAACTTCGAAGGGCAGTCACCAAAGATCGGAGGGAAATTAGCAGTCTTCTCGCCCGAAATCGATTCATCGATTACATCGATCGACCTATTCGAGGTCAACACAATCGATATTCTCGATCTGAGTCAGTAAATTTGTCCGGTTCTCTCACTGTCATCAAATATGGCCATAATGATTTTCTAATCAGCGGGGTCTAAAATTGTCAGTCGGTGAACAAGGTGAACAGCCGGGAAAAGATCAAAAGCAGCTATCATGGCCGGGATTGTTACTGGAGTTGTTAGACCAGGAAAAGTGAGAAAGAAGAGAAAATGAAATGCGGGAGGATTTTCTGACAAGGGTATATATATAAAGAAGGCCTGAGCATTTATGGCTAGCAGAAAACGAAGCGGACGCCTCGGAAATTGAAAGAATAAATGCCTTGACTAAACCGACCCGGACAAAGGAAAAGACTATGGAATGAGAGAGATCGGGAGAGCGGCCCGACATGAGAGTTCGAAAAAAGAGCATATTGGAAAGATCGGAAGGGAGGGGAGATCGGAATGCAAAGAGAATAAGACAACTTCCTGTGACTGTCGTCATAATCAGAGTCGAGGTAGTTAAAGCGTTGCAGACGAGATCAAATCTCCTCCGCACGCCTCATTTGCAGAATCGCCCACATTGCTGACAGGTGCCAGAGTATGTCATGACAGTTCTGTATATCTCAATCTCTACCGTTGATTTTACTTGTAAGGACAAGTCCGGAGCCCTTGGATCAAAAAATAAGACGACAAGACCAGCGCCTTTTATTCCCAGCCCTCGGATCGCCCTTAACAAGAAAATTTTGGGCCGTCAGATTAGAAGAGATAAAGGACTATTATTCTGAAAAGGATCTCAGCCGTTCATTTTGATTCTCTTTGATTCTCAAACATCAGATCATGTCCTTTAAGATCCAAACCGTCCATCTCCTTTAAGGGGAATCCTGACCCTTCATTGGGAGCACACGTTCCCTACAAATACCTGGATGAAAACTGTTGATGGAGGAGGACGAAGAAGAAGGGTGGTGATTATAGTGGAAAGGCTCTGAAAATTAATTCAGTTTTGCTACTCTGCTATTTTTAAGCTAGAAAGACTTTAGAAACCAGTTTTCTAAAGTATTTTCTTTGAAGAAGTGTTGGACACTGGAACTCCTGATTTTCAGTTTGTTCATTGCTCTGTGATACCCTTTCTTAAGTTTTCACCACCTTTATATCCACTTTTATTTTCTGAGTTTAATCTCATTCATTAACATTCCGGTTCGATTATATGCTAACTAGGCATTCATCATTTCAAGGCAAGCATTAGTCCCCAGACTATTAGCCCGAAACTCTCCAACATTCGTGACTCCATAGTTAGTTCAATAGGTTCAACTTCCTGCAGGTGAGTGTTTGAACCGTTGCCTTATCCAGTGTTCGTCTTTATTTTCTTTTTACGCTCATAATTTTCGTTAAAGTTTGTTTTATGTTAGAAGGTCCCACGTGGGTAGTTATTCTCGAGTTTATCTTTGATATCAGTTCATGCTATTTATTTATTCTTGGTCTTTTATTATCTCCTAATGTAGTTGTTCTGTTTACGGGTAACGTACAGTAGTTTGATAAAACGTTGGTAGCAGTGTCTTAACATAAGAGTTTTTTTTTAAAATAAACGTTCGGATAATAAATCAGAGAGTTATGAAGTCAAACCACTAGACTAGCTCGAGAATATGACTGGGTAAAGGTGGGGGAGGTTGGAGTAAAATTGAGTTTCGGAATAGCAAATGAAATAGAGCAAATGTTGCCTGCCGAAAGGTATTGATAAGGCGATCACATAGGAGGTCGGTAAAATTCAGTCTGGTATCCCCTATCTAGTCACGAGGTACCAATGAGTTAAAAGAAGCCTTATTCAGGTCCCCGGCATCTTTGAATGCCAGAACCCTTAGTCTTAGGCTCTTATGATGTGTAGATGTAATCAGATTTCAAGAGGTCAGAAAAGTCCTTATCCGACTCCCATTCAAGTAAAAGAGATCGGAGGAGAGTTCTTATCCGATTCTCAATCCAAAAAATTTTAATAAATATTTAAAAGAGATCTTCAATCCAAAAAACTTTAATAAATATTTAAAAGAGATCGGAGGAGAGTTCTTATCCGATTCTCAATAAAAAATTCTCATAAATACCTAAAAGAGATCGGAGGAGAGTTCTTATCCGATCTCCAATCGAAATTTTAATCTAAAAAGAGATCGGAGGAGAGTTCTTATCCGATTCTCAAATCGAATCTTAACAAATATGCAAAATAATCCCTTAAACAAAACTGATACGCAACAGCAACTCACTAAGGGTCGTCTCATTTATTTATGTATCTGGGTAACCCAAATTAGTGAAAAATCAAATATTCCCTTTTACCAAAAGGATTAACATCTCCGTTCGAACCTCCTAACTATCGATTTTAATTTATAAAGAGTTTAAAGTTAAATCTGCTCACCCTCATTGAGGGACAAGGTGGGGTGCCTAACACCTTCCCCACCCGTTTACGGACCCCGAACCTAGAATCTATGTTTTTGAAGTGGTTTCATTTTAATTTATTTTCACAAATGGTTTTCTTTAATTTCCCTCAAAATTAAAGTGGCGACTCCTCACTCTTTCCCACTTCGGTGAGTGTTCGTCCAAGCGACCGCAAAACACCTTGCGACATACACCATGTACTCAATATGGAAGAGTACACTCAGGACCCTATTTGGTGAGTACAGAAGGATGTTTTAGGTGTAGCTAATCGGGTCACTTTGCTAGGGAATGTCCCATGTTTAGTGAGCATTGGATAGGGTCCCAGGGTTCTGTAGCTAATGTATCTTGCCAGCTATTCCCTAGCACTTCTAACATGTCGAGTAGCTAATTTAGTGGCCAGCAGGGCTATGGATAAGAGGGACATAGTTATGTAGGCAAATCTAGTGGGAGAAGCTAGTTTCAGGGTCTGCACCATAGGACAGGTGATAAGCTCGAGTTTTCACCTTAATACATCAAGATGCTTAGGCTTCAAATGTAGTTGTAGCAGGTATTCTCATAGTCTATTCTTTTGAGGCACATGTTTTAATAAACTTGGGTGCTACGAGCTCATTTGTTTCCCCTGTGTTTACTTTGAGATTGGATAGGAATCCTCCAACTTTGGAGTGTCCTCTATCAGTAGCCACCTCTCTTAGTGAAACTATAAATGTGGCTATGGTTTTTCCTAATAGTCTAGTGATAGTAAATGGAAAGATCCTCCTGGCAGATTTGGTTTCCTTACCATTAATGGACTTTGATGTGATTTTGGGCATAGAATGATTGTCAACCCATTATGCCACACTAGACTGCAAAAATAAAAAAGTGTACTTCCATATTTCTGGAGTGGAAGACTTCAGTTTTGATGGAGACAGGAGTATAGCTCCATACAATTTAGAGTCGCCATAAGTGCTCGAAAGATGTTAAGGCATAGTTATCAAGGCACTAGTGTGACAAATATACCTATTGTTAGGGAATTTATGGATGTTTTCTCTTAGGAGCTTCCTAAGTTGCCATCTGATAGAGAGATTAAATTTTGCATAGATACTATATCAGGTACAAATCTTATTTCTATGTGACCCTACAGGATTGCAACAACAAAGTGAAAAGAATTGAAAGAGCAACTGTAAGAGCTTTTGGACAAGGGTTTTATCCAGCCAAATACATCTCCTTTGCAACACCCCAAATTTTTAATATAATTATTTTATATGTAAATATTAATATTTTATTTTATTAAATATTTTAGAAATTTATTTAAAATTTTTTGAATTTTCAAAATCATGTTTGATTTTCTAGAGATAATAAATTTCAGTGATTTTTAAAAATTAATTTAAAGATCACGTTGTAAAATCAAAAATATATTTGGACTCTAAAAATTTTTATGAGTTTTCTGTAATTTTTTGAAATTTTTGAGCCTTGTTTTGGGTCCTAGGATAGAGTAAAAATTCAATTTCGGGTGTTCTGAATTGAATCGACCAAATCAAACCAGATCGAATCTGACTGGTCGAATCAAACTAGTCCACCTTCTTTTTCTTCCCCTCTCCCCATGCGACCGACACCCCTCCTTCTCCTCTCATTTTCTCTTTCCACTCTCCTCCATTGCCAGCCAGCCATCGCCCCTCCCTTCCCCAGTCACCAGCACACCTCCCCTAAGCCTCCCCACCGCCGGGCAACGTCTAAGGTGGCCAAAAATCGCACCAAAGTCCTCCCTTTTGTGTGCGTGACTTTTCAACTTCCAAGGCCAAATTTGGTCGATCCGGCCACCAATCAGATCAGGTCTTATCCCAAACACCTTTTACTCCTCAACAGCTTTCCATAGACACCAAGATCATAAATTTTTATTAAGCGAATTGTCCAATTTTAGCATGGGAAGTTTTAGCTCATTTTGACTTTTGGGGTAAATTTCTCTCAAACCGGGAGCCCCATGAAAATTCTAAGAGTACCGGCATGCTCCACTCGACAAGAGCTTCACAACAATATAAATTTCAAAATTTTTTGATACCAAAAATCTGGTGACTCCCACGGACTTCATAGTGTTTTTCAGGCTTTAACTGAGATTATTTAATTTTGTAAAAATTATATTCTAACCTCTGGTAGTATGAGCTTGGCATAGGTATCTTCATTTCATGGAAATTCGATCACCAACCAGATCCATAATTTCGAGCCAGACAAATACGCTGCCAGAGCTGTTCAGAATAGGATTGGAATTGCAGTCTCCTTCACCATTTGCAGATGCCCTGGACGAATTCTAAGTATCAAAATTGGCATAGGTAAACCTAAACCTTATGTTTCTTCATTTATCTAGTGTCGAATTTAGAATAAAAATCTATAAAATATTCGTGGGTAGCTAAAAAATTATGATTTGTTTTACATTAGCTTTATAATATTGTTAAGGATGGCGGGGCAAAATTTTAGAAATTTTAAAGCTCATTTGAATGAATTTTATAAAATATTTGTTTTAGGGACTAAAATGTAATTTTTTTAATTTTGTGAGTATTGCTTGTTTTGGAGGGCCCAGTAGGGGTCATATGATGTTGATGGGATATGGATTGAGTCTTATGATTTATAAGAGTTTTTTGAGCCCTTTTGCAAGTTGGGTATGTCCTAGGTTAAGAGCAAACTCTGTCAAAACTTCAACAAAACCTAGGCTATCTTTCACTCTTTTAAAGTTTGTTTTAAGTAAATATTAATAAGCTTGTAATGTAATTATTTAGGTGAGCCGAGCCAGCCTCCCTTCACCTAGTCGCCGCAATGACTTGTGAAGTACTGTGAGTAGATATTGATTTTACTTATAATTTCAATATTATTATGCATTCAAGGCATGTTTACGCATCACTTATAGATATATGTATATAGTTATTTGCTAGGCATGCCTTACATTATATTTGTATTTGATGACATTACTGTGGTTTTTACTTTATAGAGATCTGGAGCCGCGTGTGTGAGTTGGTGTGCATGTGGTGTGTATATAGATATGGGTAGGACGGGTAAATATGGCTAAAGCTTGACTCGCTCGGACCCGATCTTTATTATAGATAAGTTGGGTAGGCAAGGCTCAAGATGATCTCGCTGGCCCCTGCATTTGGATATTAAGAGAAAGTTCGACTTTGAGTTGATCTCGCTGGCAAATGTTGGAACTAAGAGAGTTATACAGGGGATCATCTCCCATATATATATGTGTGAGTATGGATTTCACACACAGGTGTGTGAGTGCTCTAGATTGCCTTTGATGTGATTATGACTTGACTTGTTTGAATTGTGTGAAGATGTTGCATTTCATTCCTTAGGGATGCATTAATGCTAGATAGTTATAAAAATTATAACTAAAATTAATATCTTACTCTATGAGTCAAATGCTCACTCATGTTCACTATTTTTTCAAGCTATAGGATGGCTTTTCTTTGTGACTTACCTGCTTTCTTCCTTGCAAGTCTACTATTATTTATATTTATGTTATATTATTAATTTAAACTCTAGAACTCTGTATGTGCTAGAAATATTTTATTTGGTTTGAAAACTATAAAAGATTATTATTTTGAAATTGTAAACCTAATATTGTGCATGTATGTTGAATGGAATGGATATTTATGATGGACGAGGGAGCTGAGCTCCCATTAGACTTCATTTATTGATTAAGGATTGTAAGGTGAGCTGAGCTCTTTACAGGTCGGGTGAGTTGAAAACTTTCTGTTGGATAGTCTAGATTATGGCCGCACTCTGTCCGATTAATTTCTTGAAATTAGGCTCAAATATGGGCTTTATGGTTAGGTTAGAAAATAATTAGGCTTACTACTAGCTTTGTGGGCCTTATGCTAACCCAAGCCCTAGTGCTGGTTCGACCCATAATTTGGATTGTGACACAATTGGTATCAGAGCTTAGGCTCCAGATTCATGGAAAGTACATGTCTAAGGCTTTAAGAAGAGTCTTGTTAGTAGGTCACATGCGGAGTATAGGATCCATGTTCATCCTTGCATTGTCATTCTTGCATTTAGTTTCTGCTTCATGTACCTATGTGTGATTATGAGTTGTAGAGATGCTTAGCATGCTATTTTGGATTTTTGCAAGTTAATACTGCTGAATTTCAGAAAAATCTATAGAAGTAGAAGAGCTGTCACAGTGCCAGAGTGGGAAGTGTCGGATGAAATATTGACACAAAATGAAGCACCTACCCCAAAGAGACGGGGCAAAAGACCTAGAGCTACTTAAGTAGAAGAGCAGCAGCCACCAGTTCAAGAACAGTTTTTCATGGCCCAAGTCCTATGGATCCAATGGCAGTTACTTTAGCTGGTCTATAGAGGACCATTGATATGATGGCACAATATATGGTCTGCCCTCCATAATAGCAGTAGCCCACAGTATAAAGTGTGGAACTATATAAGCAGATTATAAATTTCAAGAAATTAGTGTCGGGTACTTAGGACACTATAAATGATGCCTACCAGTTTCTAGACTCCTATAGATAGGCAGGGATAGAGCTGCAGCTAACTGATAGGAGATTAATAGAATGTGTGCAGCATGTATTGGGGCCCATGCTTAGACAGTGGACATCAAATTATGTGCTTCCTCGCATTGAGGGGTATCATGGACATAGTTTGGTTGAGTTATTCATTAATAGATTTGTACCAGAGAGTTTTAAAGATCAAAAGTAGTGGGCCTTTGAGGCCTTAAGACAAAATGGTAGGTTTGTAGATAAGTATGTTTCTGAATTTCTTGAGCTAAGCAAGTATGCCTCGATAGTAGTAGCTACAAAAAACATAAAAGTGAAGAGGTTTCTGAAAGGGCTAAACAGGAAGTATGCAAACCTGGCTATGTTGTCAGATCAACCCTTTGATGTAGTAGTGGATAGGGGCAGGCAAATTGAAATTAGCTATATGGGAGATGATGGGAACAAAGCAAAGAAAAATAGGGCTAAAGGGTCATCCAGTTTTCCACAGATGCACACCATGGTTGGCAGCCAAAGCCATCATAACGGAAGCATTAGAGGGAACAAGAAAGCAGGCCACAAATATAGAACCAGAGGATTCAGGCCAGGTTATGGTTCAAGCAGTGGTTAGAGTTCAGGCTACAGCAGTTCTGGTTATGGTTTAGGGTCCTCCTTGGCACCATGCACACAATGTGGCAGATCACACCCAGGGCCTTATTTGATAAGCTCTAATGGATGTTTCAGATGTGGCCAACAGGGCCACTTTGCTAGGGAATGTCCCATTTTCAACGAGCACTTGATGGGGTCACAAGGTTCTATAAGTAATATGCCTCGTCAAATGCATCTCGGCACATCTAGCATGGCAGGTAGTCAATACAGTGGCCAACAGGGTCGTGGATAGGGAGGACATGGATTTGGAGGTAGATCTGGAGGCAGAAGTCAACTTCAGGTTTTATAGATCAAGGCAGGGGTTGAGCTCGGGTTTTTACTTTGACTCATCAGGATGCCTAAGCTTCAAATGCAGTTGTGGTAGGTATTCTTCTAGTCTATTCCTTTGAGACATATGTTTTGATATATCTGAGCGTTATGCACTCATTTGTTTCCTCTGTTTTTGCCTTGAGGTTGGGTAGAAATCCTACAGCTCTAGAGTGCCCTTTGCCTGTAGCTACCCCACTTAGTAATAACATAGATGTAGATATAGTTTTTCCAAGTAGCCAAGTGGTAGTAGATGGAAAGTCCCTTTGGCAAACTTAGTTCATTTGCCAGTGATGGATTTTGACGTGATCTTAGGAATGGATTAGCTATCAACTCATTATGCTACCCTAGATTGCAGGAATAAAAATATGTATTTTCATATACCTAGAGTAGAAGAGTTTAGTTTTGATGGTAATAGAAGCATGGCTCCATACAATCTAGTGTTAATAATTAGCACCAGGAAGATGTTAAAGCACGGATGTTAGGGTTATTAGCATTAGTAAGGAACACATCTGCTGAAGGTATAGATATAAAAGATGTTCTTGTTGTCAGAGAATTCATAGATGTATTTCCTAAGAAGCTTCCAAGGTTACCACCAGAGAGGGAAATAGAGTTTTGTATAGACCTTGTGCCAGGTACAAACCTCATCTCTATGCCACCCTACAAAATGGCAGCAACAAAGTTGAAGGAGTTGAAGGAGCAGTTGCAAGAGCTTCTGGATAAGGGTTTCATCTGGCCAAGTACTTCACCTTAGGGTGCTCCTATTCTATTTGTGAGGAAAAAGGATGGATCTTTGAGATTGTGCATAGACTATAAGTAGTTAAACAAGGTGACAATTAAAAATAAATATCCACTTCCTAGGATTGATGACTTATTTGACCAGCTACAAGAAGCAAGATACTTTTCAAAAATAGAGTTGCGGTCGGGTTATCACCAGTTGAGAATTCAAAGTGAGGATGTGCCTAAGACAGTATTGAGGACTAGGTATGGTCATTATAAATTCCTAGTGATGTCTTTTGGACTCAGTAATGCACCAGTGGCCTTCATGGCCTTAATGAACAGGGTGTTTAGGTTGTTCCTGGATCACTTTGTCATTGTATTTATAGATGACATTTTGGTGTATTTCCACACCAAAGAAAAGCATGTTTGGCATTTGAGGATGGTATTGCATACATTAAGGGAGCACCAGTTGTATGCCAAAATTTCAAAATGTGAATTTTGGCTAGAAAGTATCTAATTCTTGAGACATGTGATTTCTAGTGAAGGTATTCAAGTGGATTCTAAGAAAATTGAGGTAGTAACTGATTGGCTTAGGCCTACAATAGTCACTAAGGTGCAGAGTTTTCTAAGCCTAGTAGGCTATTATAGGCACTTTGTGTAGAATTACTCCAAGATAGCAACTCCTCTAACCAAGTTAACTCGAAAGAATGTCTCATTCTTTTATATAGATAAATGTGAGGGAAGCTTCCAGAAGCTTAAAGAATGTCTAACTACAGCCCCTGGGTAGAGATTGCCTCTAAGTGGAGAAGGACATACAGTGTACTGTGATGCTTCTAGAGTTGATTTGGGGTGTATCTTAATGCAACACGGAAAGGTAGTAGCGTATGCTTCAAGGTAGTTAAAGAGGCACAAGCAGAACTACCCACTCATGATCTAGAGATAGTGACTGTAGTGTTTGCATTAAAGATTTAGAGGCATTATCTCTATGGTGAAGTATGTGAGATATACACTCACCACAAAAGCCTAAAGTACATTTTTCAGCGGAGGGACTTAAACCTGAGGCAGAGGAGATGGATGGAACTTTTGAAAGATTATGACTGTACCATTCAGTACCACCCAAGTAAGGTAAATGTGGTGGCAGATGCCTTGAACAGAAAATCTTCTGGCAGCTTAGCGCATATATCAGCGGAAAGGAGACCATTGATTCTGGAGATACATGAGTTAATGGAACAAGGTTTGATTTTAGATCAGATAAGGGTGCACTGTTGGAACATTTTAGAGTGAAGCTAGACCTACGGGACAAAATTAGAGTTTCTCAACACAGAGACCCATAATTTATGAGAATTATGGAAAGGGTACAGCAAGGAGAAAACTGTGAGTTTGAGTTAGTACAGATGGTGCTCTTATGCATTATTATAGGATATGTGTGCCAGATGTGGATAACTTCAGACATGAGATTATGCAGGAGGTACACCATACACCCTACAATGTCCACCCAAGCTCCACTAAGATGAACCATGATGTGAAAGATAAGTACTGATGCAATGGCATGAAGAGGGACATAGCTAACTTTGTGTCCAAGTGCTTAACACGTCAGAAGGTAAAGTTTGAACATCAGAGGCCATCAGGGAAGTTACAGGAGATTCCTATCCCAGAGTGAAAGTGAGAAATGATTACTATGGATTTCATGACTGGGTTGCCTCGTACCACATGTGGATATGACTCAATATGGGTGATAGTAGATCGTTCGACCAGGTCAACTCATTTTTTGCCTGTGCAAGCCACCTATTTTGTTGCTCAATATGCTAAGCTCTATATTCGTGAAATAGTCAGATTACATAGAGTTCCTGCTTCCATAATATCTGACAGGGGGCCCCAGTTAACTTCTCAGTTTTGGAGAAAGCTGCAAGAGGCACTTGGCACATAGTTAAACTTTAGTATAGCCTTTCACCCTCAGATAGATGGGCAGTCTAAAAGGACAATTCAAACACTGAAAGATATGCTTTGTATGTGTGTCCAGGATTTTGGAGGATAGTGGGATGATCAATTGCCATTAGTAAAATTTGCCTATAATAACAGCTATCATTCCATCATTAGAATGGCACCTTATTAGGCGCTATATGATAGAAAGTGTAAGTCCCCTCTGTGTTGGACAGAAGTTAGAGAGGCAAAGGTACACAATATAGACCTGGTACAGTACACTTTAGAGATAATCCTTTTGATTAGAGAATAGCTGAAGGCAGCCTTCAGTAGACAAAAGAGCTATGCAAACCCTATACGAAATGATGTAGAGTTTACAGTGGGTGACTATGTATTCTTGAAAGTCTCCCCAATGAAAGGAGCCATGAAGTTTGAGAAGAAAGGCAAGTTGGCACCTAGATACAAAGGACCTTTTGAGTTCATTGATAAAGTTGGGGTAGTTGCCTACGGATTGGAGTTACCACCAAGCCTTTTTTATGTCCACCCAGTATTCCACATCTCCATGCTGAGGAAGTATGTTCCTGACCCTTCACATGTGTTGCAACAAGATCTAGTAGAGTTGAATAAGAACCTGACCTTCGAGAAGCAGCCTGTAGCCATAGTGGACTATCAGATGAGGTAGCTAAGGCCAAAGCAGATCCCTATGGTTAAGGTTTTATGGAGGAGCCAATCAGTGGAAGAATGCACCTGGGAGCCAGAGCGAGATATCCGCAACAAGTACCCATACTTATTCAATGTGCAATCCTGTATTTTTATTCTACCTTGTATAAAATTTAAGGATGAATTTTCTGTAAAGGGAAAAGGATGTAACACCTCGAATTTTTAATATAATTATTTTATATGTAATTATTAATATTTTATTTTATTAAATATTTTGAAAATTTATTTAAAATTTTGAAAATCGGGTTTAATTTTTTGGATACTATAAATTTCATCGATTTTTAAAAATAAATTTAAAGACTATGTGGCAAAATCAAAAATATATTTGGACTCTAAAATTTTTTTTGAGTTTTTTACAATTTTTTTAGAATTTTTAGGCCTAATTTTGGGTCCCAGGCTAGAGTAAAAATTCAATTTCGGGTATTCTAAATCAAATAGACTGAATCAGACTGATCGAATCTAACCAATCCACCTTCTTTTTCTTCTCCTCTCCTCGTGCGCCCAACACCCCTCCTTCTACTCTCATTTTCTCTCTTCTCTCTCCTCCCCTGTCGGCCAGTAACTGCCCCTCCCTTCCCTAGTCATCGGTGCACTTCCCCCAAGGCTTCCCATTGCCGGTCGACATCCCAGGTGGCCGGAAACTCGCGCTAAAGTCTTCCCCTTCCCACGCGTGACTTTTCAACTTTCAAGGCCAAATCTGGTCGATCTGACCACTAATCGGACTGGGTCTTATCTAAACACCTACTCCTCGAGAGCTTTCCATAGACACAAAAATCACAAATTTTCATTAAGCTGATTCTCTAATTTTAGCTCGAAAAATTTTAGCCCATTTTGACTTTTGGGCTAAATTTCTTCCAAACCAGGAACCCCACGAAATTCCAAGAGTTTCAGCGTGCTCCTCTCAATGAGAGCTTCGCGGCAATATAAATTTCAAAATTTTCTGACACAAAAAATTTGATGGGTCCTATGAATTTTGCAGTATTTTTTCAAGCTTTAAAATTATATTCTAACCCTTGGTAGTATGGGCTTTGCGTAGATATCTTTGTTTTGTAGAAATTCAACCGACGCCCAAATTTGCAATTTCGGGTCGGATGGATAAGTTATTAGAGTAGTTTCAGAATCGGATTGGAATTGCGGTCCTCCCAACCATTTGCAAACACCTCGAACATGTTCCAAGCATTGAAATTGATGTAGGTAAACCCAAACCTTATGTTTCTTCATTTACCTAGTGTCGAGTTTAGAATAAAAATCCATAAAATATGCGTGGGTAACTATACAATTTTAATTCCTTTTGTATTAGCTTTATAATATTGTTAAGGATTGCAGGATAAAATTTTAGAAATTTTAGAGCTCGTTTGAATGATTGTTATAAAATTTTAGTTTTAGAAACTAAAACAAAATTTTTCAATGTTGTGAGTATTGCCTATTTTGGAGAACCTAGGAGGGGCCATATGATATTGATGGGATATGGATTGAGGTGTATGATTTAGAAGAGTTATTTGAGTCTTTTTGCAGGTTGGGTACGTCCTAGGTACAAGAAAACTCTACTGAATTTTCGAAAAAACCTAAGCTATCTTTAACTATTTTAAAGTTTTATTTTAAGTAAATATTGATCAATTTATAATATAATTGTTTAGATGAGTCGGGCCAACCTTCCTCCTATGCCTAATCGCCGTAGTGACTTATGAAGTACTGTGAGTAGATATTGATTTTACTTATAATTTTAATATTATTATGTATTCAAGACTTGTTTATGCATTATTTATAGATATCTGTATATAGTTATTTGCTAGACATGCCTTGTATTGCATTTGTATTTGATGACATTACCGTGATTATTGCTTTATGGCGATCTGGAGCCACGTGTGTGAGTAGGTGTGCATGTGGTGTGTATAAGGATATGGCTAGGATGGGTAGATGCAGCTGGAGCTTGACTCACTGAGACCTGATCCTTATTATGGATAAGTCAGGTAGGCATGGCTCGAAATGATCTCGCTGGCCCACAAATTTGAATATTAAGAGAAATTCCGGCTTTGATTTGATCTCGCTTGCAGAGGTTGAAACTAAGAGAGCTGTACAAGGGATCAGCTCCCATATATATATGTGTGAGTGTGGATTTCACACACGGGTGTGTGAGTGGTCCAGATTGCCTCTGGTCTTGACTTGTTTGAATTGTGTGAAGATGTTTCGTTTCGTTTCATTTCTTAGGGATGTATTAGTGCTAGATAGTTATAGAAATTATAACTAAAATTAATATCTTATTCTATGAGTCAAACACTCACTTTTGTTCACCATTTTTTCAGGCTAGAAGAGGGTTTTTCTTTGCGACTTACCTATTTTCTTCCTTATAGGTCTACTAGTCACTATATTTATATTTATGTTATGTTATTGATTTAAACTTTAAAACTCTACATGTGCTAGAAATATTTTATTTGTTTTGGAAACTATAAAAGATTATTATTTTGAAGTTGTAAACCTAATATTATACATGTCTATTGAATGGAATGGATATTTATGATGGATGAGGGAGCTAAGCTCCTATTAGACTTCATTGATTGATTGAGGATTGTAAGGTGAGCTGAGCTCTCCAAATTTGTATATTTTGCAATCACAGGTAGGGTGAGTTTAGAACTCCTAATTGGATGGTCTAGATTATGGCTAGACTCTGTCCAGTTGATTTCTTGAAATTGGGCTCAAATATAGGCTTTATGGTTGTGTTAGAAAATAGTTAGGCTTACTACGGGCTTTGGGGCCTTATGTTGACCCAAGTTTTAGTGTCGGTCTGACCCATAAATTGGGTCCTGACATCCTTGGGGTGCTCCAATTTTATTTGTAAGGAAGAAGGATGGGTCACTGAGGTTATGCATTGACTACAGATAGCTGAATAAGGTAACAATTAAGAATAAGTATTTGCTCCCTCAGATTGATAACTTGTGTGATCAACAGCAAGGAGCAAGATACTTATCTAAGATAGACCTACGATCAAGGAGTAAGGATGTGCTAAAAATAGCATTCAGGATTAGGTATAGGCATTATGAGTTCTTAGTGATGTCGTTTGGACTCATGAATGAACCAGCAGCCTTTATAGATTAATGTACAAGGTGTTTAGACCATTCCTGGATTGCTTTATCATTATTTTCATAGATGACATTTTGGTATATTCCCAAACTAAGGAAGCATATGTTTGGCATTTAAGGCTGGTGTTGTAGATCTTGAGGGAGCATCAACTGTATGCAAAGTTTTCAAAGTGTGAGTTATGGCTGGAAAGTATTTCATTCTTGCGACATGCGGTCTTTAGTGAAGGCATTCAAGTGGATCCGAAGAAAATTAAAGCAGTAACTAATTGGCTTAGGCCTACTATAGTCACCGATGTGTGAAGTTTTTTAGGCCTAGTAGGTTATTATAGGCACTTTGTATAGAACTTCCCCAAGATAATAGCTCCTCTAAGACAGTTGACTCGAAAGAATGTCCCATTTTTCTAGTTAGATGAGTGTGAGGAAAACTTCCAAAAGCTTAAGGACTGTTTAACTACAACTCTTGTGTTAACTTTCCTTATGAGTAGAGAAGGGTATAGGGTATACTATGATGCTTCTAGAGTTGGGTTGGGGTGTATTTTGATGCAACATGATAAAGTGGTGGCTTATGCTTATAGACAGTTAAAGAAGCACAAACAGAATTACCCCACTCATGATCTGGAAATGGTAGCTATTGTCTTTGCACTAAAAATTTAGAGACATTACCTGTATGGTGAAATGTGCAAGATATACACCAACTATAAAAGCGTGAAGCATATCTTTCAGCAAAGAGATTTAAATTTGAGGTAGAGGAGATGGATGGAGCTTTTGAAGGACTATGACTGCACTATCCAGTATCACCCTGGTTAAGCAAATGTGGTGGCAGATGCTTTGAGCAGGAAGTCTTCTAGTAGCTTGGCTTATATAATAACAAAGAGGAGAACATTGATACAGGAGTTGCATGAACTGATGAATCAGGGTTTAATATTAGATATAACTACTTCGGGTGCACTTTTGGCACATTTTAAAGCACGACTGGATTTAAGGGAAAGAATTAGAGTTTTCTAGCATAGGAACTCACAATAAATGCTAATTGTGAAAAAAGTGCAACAAGGAGAAGATTGTGAATTTGGGTTCGATAGAGATGGTACTCTTATGCAAGGCTCCAGGGTATGTGTGCATGATGTGGATAATCTAAGGAATAAGATTATGCAAAAGGCACACTACACACCTTACAGTGTTCACCCAGGATATACAAAAATGTATCATGATGTGAAGGATAGGTACTAGTGGAAAGGGATAAAGAGAGACATAGCAGACTTTGTATCCAAGTGTCTGACTTATCAGAAAGTAAAGTTTGAGCATCATAGGCCATCAGGGAAGTTGCAAGAGATTCTCATTCTAGAGTGGAAAAGGGAAATGATTACTATAGACTTTGAAACTCAGTTGCTTTTACTACTTGGTTATGGACCATTTGATGAAGTCGGCTCACTTTTTGCCTGTACGGACCACTTTCTCTATTGCTTAGTATACAAGGTTATACATCTGTGAGATATTCAGATTGCATGGGGTTCCTACTTTCATAATATCTGACAAAAAGGCCCCAGTTCACTTCTTGATTCTGGAAGAAGCTATAAGAAGCACTTAGCACACAACTTAATTTTAGCTCAGCTTTCCACTCGCAGACAGATGGGTAGTCTGATAGGACAATACAGATACTAGAGGATACACTTCATATGTGTGTCATGGAATTCGAAGGTTAGTGGGATGATCAGCTACTGTTGGGAGTTTGCTTATAACAATAGTTATCATTCCAGTATTGGAATGGCACCTTATGAGGCATTATATGAAAGGAAGTATAGATACCCTCTATGTTGGATAGAAGTTGGAGAGGTGAGAGTACATGATGCAGATTTGGTGCAGTACACTACAGAGATGGTTCCTCTGATCAGTGAACATTTAAAAACAACTTTTAGGAGATAGAAGAGTTATGCAGACCCGAGCTGGAAAGATGTAGTATTTATAGTGGTTGATTATGTATTATTAAGGTTCCTCGTATGAAGGGGGTTATAAGATTTACAAAGAAATGCAAGTTGGCACCTTGTTACATAGGACCTTTTGAGATCATAAACAAAATGGGAACAGTTGCCTACCAGTTGTAATTTCCACCAAACCTTTCTCATGTTCACCTAGTGTTTCATATTTCCATGCTTAGAAAATGTCATGACCCAACCTATGGGCCAGACCGGCACTAGGACCTAAGCCAGCCTAAAGCCCCTAAGGCCCATAGTAAGCCTAACTATTCCTCAACGCAACTCTAAGGCCCATTTGGGCTCAATTTTAAGAATTCAACTTGACAGAGTCCCGCTATAAAATGAACCTTTTAACGGGGAGTTTTTGACTTGTCTGACCTGTAAACACAACATATAATAAATTGGGCAGCTCAGCTTACCGTTCTCATAATCAAATTATCATAAAAATAAATGGGAGCTCGGCTCCCTCATCCAATCCAACCATACATGCATTTAATAAGTTTACAAGTCCAACATGACAATTATATTACAGACCCAATCAAATAAATATTTCTAATACATACAAAAATTCTAGGAGTTAACAGAATTATACAAACACTACAGACTTTAATAGACGACCTGCGAGAGAAAGGCAGGTTAGAACTCAATAAGAAATCTCCTGTAGCCTAGAAAAATAATGAACAGGAGTGAGCTTTCGACTCAGAGAGTAAAATATCAATTTTAACCATAATCTCTATAGCTATCTAAAGCTAATGTACCCTGTAGAGTGAAATGTAACATCGTCATAAATTTCATACAAATCACATCAAAAAGGCAATTTGGAGCACTCACACACCCGATAATGTCAAACAATACATATATGGGAGCTGATCCCCTATACAGCCCTCTTAATCCAACCTCTGCCAGCGAAGATCTCAAGCTGGACTTTCGCTAAATAAACTAAATACGGGGTCCCAGCGAAGAACTCAAGCCGTATCTACCCCGAAGAACCGAGTCCCAGCGAAAATCTCAAGCCGTGTCTACCCGTCCTATCTATATCTAACACTATACCACACGCACGCCAACGCACGCACACTGCTCTAAATTACCACAAAAACGTCCATGGAACTTCAATATTTATGAATGCAATGTAAAACATCCCTATTATTTAACTACATAGATACATACATATAAATGATGCATGGACATGCTTGAACATATAATAATATCGAAATTACAATTAAAATTAATATTTTACTCACAGACTCAACCGAAGTCACTGTGGCGGCTGGGCGGAGGAGGAAGATTGTCCCAGCTCGCCTGACAATTTTTATTACAATTATTTAGTACATTTGACTTAATACAAGCTAAGAAAAAGATCAAAGCTGTCCTAAGTCGTGCCAAAAATCCGGCAGAGTCTCTCCTATACCTAGGACCTACCCAACCTGCAAAAGGGCTTAAAACATACTTCTATATCCACAAACTATACACCCACAACTCAATCACATCACACAGCCCCTCCTGGGCCCATTCAAACAGTCATCAATCACAATATGTAAAATTATAATTTAGTCCTCATAATTTAACCCTTTTACAAAAACTACCCAAATGAGTTCTAAAAATTCTAAAACTTTGCCCCACGGTCCTTAGCATCATTACTAAGCTAATGCAAAATGAATTATAATTTTCTAAGCTACCACAAATATTTTATGAATTTTTAATCCAATTCAAGCACTAAAAAATTATAAAAAAGTAAGGTTCAGGTTTATCTATGCCGATTACGACTCCTGGGACGCGCTCGGGACGTCTGACAATGGTTAGGGTAGCCAAAATCTCAATCCAATTCCAAGACTTTTTCGGTAGCCTGTCTGTCTGGCTGGAAATTTGCAGATCCAGGCAACTATCGAATTTCTTCGAATTGAAGGTACCTACGCGAAGCCCACAACACAAGGGTTAGTACAAAAATTTTACGAAATTTTCTAAACTTATTTAGTGCTCGGAAAAATACTATGAAGTTTCGTGGGACCCACCGAAAAATAATATCGAAAAATTTTAATATTTATATTGCCACGAAGCTCTCGACGAGTGGAGCGCTCTGGTACTCTCAATTTTCTCATGGGCTTCACAGTTTGCAAGAAATCTAGCCCAAAAATCGAAATGGGCTAAAACTTCCCGGATAAAAATTGGGCAAACCGCTCGATAGATTTTGGTGTTCTTGGTGTCTATGGAAAGCTCTCGAGGTGTAGATGTTATTTGACACAAGACCCAGTCCGATTGCTGGCCAGATCGGCAGGATTTTGGCCGAGAAGATAAGGTATTGCACATGCACAGGGGAGGAGTTCGCGCGAGTTTTCTGGCTGCCTAGGATGTTGGCCGGTCGTGGGGAGGCACTGGGGCGGCGCGCCAGCGAGGTGGGGAGGGTTAGGTGGCGGCGGCGCGGTATGGAGAGGAGGGAGGAGAGAGAAAAAGGGAAAGAGAGGAAGAGGGGTCGTGGACGCGCGCAGAGGAAGAATAAAAGGAGCTGACCAGTTCGATTCGATCGGTCTGATCTAATCTAATTCGATTCGGTCGGTCGGATTCAAGATACAAAATTTTAAATTTTTACTCTACCTTGGGACCGAAAATGAGGCCCAAAATTTTCAAAAAAATTCTAGAAAACTCAGAAAAATTCGTAGAGTCCAAATATATTTTTAGTTTTGCCACGTGATCTTTAAATTAATTTTTAAAAATCATCAAAGTTTTATAGTTTTGAAAAATCGAACCTGATTTCTAAAATCTGAAAAATTTCAAATAATTTCCTAAAATTTAAATAAAATATTAATATTACTCACAAAATAATAAATTTAAAAATTATGGGTGTTACATTCTTCCCCCCTTACAGAGAATTCGTTTTCGAATTTTACACAAGACAGAATAAAGTACAAAATTACACATTGAATAGATAAGGGTATTTGCTACTCATGTCCCGCTCTGATTCCTAGGTGCGCTCTTCCACTGACTAGCTCCTCCACAAAACCTTAACCATAGGGATCTGTTTTGATCTTAGCTGCCTCACTTGGTAGTCCACTATGGCTACAGGTTGCTCCTCAAATGTCAGGTTTTCTTTCAGCTCTACTACATCCGGCTGTAGCACATGAGAAGGATCAGGTATGTATTTTCTAAGCATGGAGATGTGAAATACAGGATGAACATGAGAAAGGTTGGGTGGTAACTCTAATCGGTAGGCAACTGCTCTAACTCTATCAATAATCTCAAAAGGTCCAATATACCGAGGTGCCAACTTGCCCTTCTTTCCAAATCTCATGACTCCTTTCATTGGAAAAACCTTCAGGAATACATAATTGCCTACTGCAAACCCTACATCCCTCTGTCTAGGATCTGCATAACTCTTCTGCCTACTGAAAGTTATTTTCAATCTGCATAACTCTTCTACATCATGCACCTTCACTTCTCTTATTTCCATCCAACACAGAAGAGACCTACACTTTCTTCCATATAGTGCCTCATAGGGTGCCATCCCTATGCTGGAATGATAACTGTTGTTGTAGGCAAACTCCACCATGGGTAACTGATCATCCCATTGACCTCCAAAATCCAAAACACACATGCGAAGCATGTCTTCTAATGTTTGAATTGTCCTTTCGGACTGCCCATTTGTCTAAGCATGGAAAGCAGTACTAAAGTTTAACTGTGTGTCAAGTGCCTCCTGCAACTTCCTCCTAAACTGAGAAGTGAACTGGGGCCCTCTGTCAGATATTATGGAAGCAGGAACTCAATGCAATCTGACGATTTCTTGAATATAGAGCCAGCCGTACTGTGCAACAGAATATGTGGTCTTCACAGGCAAGAAATGAGCTAATTTAGTCAAACAGTCTACAATCACCCATATCGAATCATATCCTCACGTGGTACGAGGCAACCCAGTCATAAAATCCATAGTAATCATTTTTCACTTCCATTCTGGGATAGGGAGATCTTGCAGCTTCCCTGACGGCCTTTGGTGTTCAAATTTCACCTTCTGACAAGTCAAGCACTTATACACAAAGTCTGCTATGTCTCTCTTCATGCCATTCCACCAATAGCTATCTTTCACATCATGGTACATCTTGGTGGAGCCTGGGTGGACATTGTACAGTGTATAATGTGCCTCTCGCATGATTTCATTTCTGAGATTGTCCACGTCGAGCACACATATCCTGGAGCCTTGCATAAGGGCGCCATCACTAGCAAATCCAAACTCACCACCTTCACCCTGCTGTACTCTTTCTATGATCTTCATCAGTTGTTGGTCTCTATGCTGGAAAACTCTGACTCTATCTTGTAAGTCTGGCCTTACTGAAAAATGGGCAAACAATACTCCCTCATCTGAAAGATCTAAGATCAGACCTTGATCCATCAACTCATGTATTTCCTAAATCAACAGTCTCTTCTCCGTTGATATATGCGCCAAGCTGCCAGAAGATTTTCTGCTCAAAGCATCTACTACTACATCGGCCTTCCCAGGGTGGTACTGGATGGTACAATCATAGTCCTTCAAAAGCTCCATCCATCTCCCCTGTCTCAAGTTTAAATCCCTCTGTTGGAAGATGTACTTCAAACTCTTGTGGTCGGTGTATATCTCGCACACTTCACCATATAGGTAGTGTCTCCAGATCTTTAGTGCAAAGACTACAGCAGCCATTTCCAAATCATGGGTGGGGTAGTTCTGCTCATGCCTCTTCAGCTACCTTGAAGCATAAGCGACTACTTTTCCATTTTGCATCAAAACACAACCTAAGCCAACTCTGGAGGCGTCACAGTACACGGTATATCCTTCACCACTTGTCGATAGTGTCAACACAGGGGCGGTGATTAGACACTCCTTAAGCTTCTGGAAACTCTCATCACAATCATCTGTCTAAATGAATGGAACATTCTTCCAAGTTAACTTAGTTAGGGAAGCTGCTATTCTGGAAAAATCCTGCACAAAACACCTATAGTAGCCAGCTAGGCCCAGAAAACTTTGTACCTCAGTGACTGTTGTAGCCTAAGCCAATCAGTTACAGCCTCAATTTTCTTGGGATCCACTTGAATGCGTTCACTAGAAACCACGTGTCCCAAGAATAAGATGCTTTCTAGCCAAAATTCACATTTTGAAAATTTGGCATATAGTTGGTGCTCCCTCAAAGTCTGCAACACCATCCTCAAATGTCACGCATGTTCTCCTTGGTCCGAGAGTATACCAAAATGTCATCTATGAATACGATGACAAAACGGTCTAGGAATGGCTTGAATACCCTATTCATCAAGTCCATGAAGGCTGCTAGTACATTAGTGAGTCCAAAAGACATCACCAAGAACTCATAATGACCATATCTTGTCCTGAATGCTGTCTTGGACACATCCTCATTCCTGATTCTCAACTGATGGTAGCCTGATTGCAGGTCTATCTTGGAAAAGAATCTAGCTCCTTAGAGCTGATCAAACAGATCATCGATCCGAGGAAGTGGATACTTGTTCTTCACAGTCACCTTGTTCAGCTGTCTATAATCAATACACAACCTCAAGGACCCATCTTTCTTTCTCACAAATAGAACAGGAGCACCCTAGGGTGAAGTGCTCGGACATATGAAACCCTTGTCCAAAAGCTCCTGTAGTTGCTCCTTCAGCTCTTTCAATTCTGCTGGTGCCATCCTGTAAGGCGGCATTAATATGGGTTTTGTACCCTGCACAACATCAATATAGAACTCTATTTCCCTTCCTGGTGGCAACCCTGGAAGCTTCTCAGGGAAGATATCCATGAATTCTCTGACAACAGAAATATTTTCCATGTTGACACATTCTACAAATGTATCTCTCACCAATGCCAAAAACCCTTGACATCCACGCCTCAACATTTTTCTAGGACTAATTGCTGACACCAAATTATATGGAGCCATGCTCCGATCACCATCAAAGCTAAACTCTTCCACACCAGGTATGTGGAAATACACCTTTTTGTTCCTGCAGTCTAAAGTGGCATAATGAGTTGCCAACCAATCCATTCCCAAAATTACATCGAAATCCATTACTGGTATAGGAACCAAGTCTGCTGGGAGGATTCTTCCATCCACTACTACTGAGCTACCCGGAAAAACCATATCTACATCTATGTTGTCACTAAGCGAGGTAGCTATAGACAAAGGGCATTCTAAAGTTGTAGGGTTCCTACCCAATCTCATGGTAAACACTGGGGAGACAAATGAGTGCGTAGCACCCGGATCTATCAAAACACAAGCTTCATAGGAACAGACTAGAAGAATACCTGCCACAACTACATTGGAAGCCTGAGCATCCTGGTGGGTCAGGGTAAAAACCCAAGCTTGACCCCCACCCTGGGTTGCAGAACCCTAATACTGACTTCTACCTCTTGATCTGCCTCCAAATCCATGTCCCCCTTGTCCTCAACCCTATTGGCCACTAAACTGACTGCCTGCCATGCTGGAAGCACTAGGATACAACTGACGAGGAACATTAGCAGCAGGACCCTGTGACCCCATCTGCGGCTCGCTGAACATGGGGCATTCCCTAGCAAAGTGACCTAGTTGGCCACACCTAAAGCATACTCCTGAACCTATTATACAAGGTCCTAAATGTCCTCCTCCACACTATGTACAAGGTGCAAAAGAGGATCCTGAACCAGACTCAAAACTGTTGTACCCCGAACTGTGACCATTGCTGGATCCGTACTCTAGTTTGAATCCTCGAGATTTGTGTCTAAAACCACTATTCTTATTCCTACTTCTTCTTCTATAGTGACCTTGTCCTCCGCTATCCGTAGTACCCATGTGGGGAACACCTGAAGAACCCTCTGCTCTATTTTTCTTTGCCCTTCCACTGTCATCTCCAGTATAGCTAATCTCAATCTATTGGGCTCGATCAAGTACCACATCAAAAGACTAATTAGACATCATGGACAGGTTTGCATCCCTCTTGTCCAGCCCCTTTAGGAACCTTTTTACCTTTATACTTTCTGTAGCCACTACTGTAGGGGCATATCTGCTCAGTTCCATAAATTCTGTAGCATATTAATCTACAGACCTGCCATTTTACCTTAAGGCCTCAAAGGCCCACTGCTTTTAATCTCTAAAACTTTCTGGTACAAATCTGTTGATAAACAGTTCCACAAACTGGGTCCATGACAAACCTTCCATCTGAGGTAATATATAGTCATTCATCCATTGTCTAGGCATAGACCAAACAACATGCTGCATACACTCTATGAGCCTCCTATCAGTCAACTGCAACTCCATCCCTGCCTGTTTGTAGGAATCCAAAAATCAATAGGCATCGTCTGACACATCATAAGTACCAGACACCAATTTCTTGAAATTAATTATCTGTTTGTAAGGTTCCCCCCTTGGTGCGGTAGACTGCTGCTGTTGGAGAGGGTGGACCATATACTGTGCCATCATATTGATGGTTTTTTGCAAACCAGCTAGAGTAGCTGCCATTGGGTCCATGGGACCCTGTGCCATAAAAGACTGATCCTGAATTGGTGGCAGCTACTCTTTTACTTGAGCAGCTCTAGGCCTCCTACCTGGCCTCCTCGGGGCAGGCCCCTCATCCTGTACCGACACCTCGTCGGGCACATCTGGTTCTGGTGCAGTGGCAGCTCCTCTGCTTCTACATATTTTCCTAAAATTTAGCAGTATTAGCCCATAAAAATTTAAAACGGCATGTTACAAAGCTCTATAGACTCATAGTTATACATAATTATATGAAGCAAAAACTAGAACCAAATATGACAATTCAAGAGGAATGTGGACCCTATTTTCCGCATATGACTCCTAGTAGACTCCTCCCAACACTTTAGACAAATATTCCCTATGAATCTGGAGCCTAAGCTCTGATACCACATTTGTCACGACCCAACCTATGGGCCAGACCGGTACTAGGACCTGGGCCAGCCTAAAGCCCCTAAGGCCCGTAGTAAGCCTAACTATTCCTCAACCCAACTCTAAGGCTCATTTGGGCCCAATTTCAAGAAGTTAACCGGACAGAGTCTGGCCATAAAATGGACCTTTTAACGGAGAGTTTTTGACTCGCCCGACCTGTAAACACAATATATAATAAATTGGGGAGCTCAGCTCACCTCCTCATAATCAAATTATCATAAAAATAAATGGGAGCTCGGCTCCCTCATCCAATCCAACCATACATGCATTTAATAAGTTTACAGGTCCAACATGACAATTATATTACAGACCCAATCAAATAAATATTTCTAACACATGCGAAAATTTTAAGAGTTAACAGAATTATACAAAAACTACAGACTTTAATAGACGACCTATGAGAGAAAGGTAGGTTAGAACTCAACAAAAAATCTCCTGTAGCCTGGAAAAATAATGAACAGGAGTGAGCATTCGACTCAGAGAGTAAAATATCAATTTTAACCATAATTTCTATAGCTATCTAAAGTTAATGCACCCTGTAGAGTGAAATGCAACATCGTCATAAATTTTATACAAATCACATCAAAAAGGTAATTTAGAGCACTCACACACCCGATAATGTCGAACAGTACATATATGGGAGCCGATCCCTTATATAGCCCTCTTAATCCAACCTCTGCCAACAAAGATCTAAAGCTGGACTTTCGCTTAATAAACCAAATACGGGGTCCCAGTGAAGAACTCAAGCTGTGTCTACCCCGAAGGACCAGGTCCCAGTGAAGATCTCAAGCCGTGTCTACCTGTCCTGTCCATATCCAACACTATACCACACGCACACCAACGCACGCACATTGCTCTAAATTACCACAACAACATCTATGGCACTTCAACATTTATGAATGCAATGTAAAACGTGCCTATTATTTAACTACATAGATACATACATATAAGTGATGGATGGACATACTTGAACATATAATAATATCGAAATTACAATTAAAATTAATATTTTACTCACAGACTCAACCGAAGTCACCGTGACGGCTAAGCGAAGGAAGAAGGCTATCTCGGCTCACCTGACAATTTTTATTACAATTATTTAGTACATTTGAATTAATACAAGCTAAGAAAAAGACCAAAGATGTCCTAAGTCGTGCCGAAAATCCGGCAAAGTCTCCTCTATACCTAGGACTTACCCAACCAGCAAAAGGGCTTAAAACGCACTTTTATATCCACAAACTATACACCCACAACTCAATCACATCACACAGCCTCTCCTGGGCCCATCCAAATAGTCATCAATCACAATATGTAAAATTATAGTTTAATCCTTATAATTTAATCCTTTGCAAAAACTATCCAAATGAGTTCTAAAAATTCTAAAACTTTGCCTCGCGGTCCTTAGCATCATTACTAAGCTAATGCAAAAGGAACTATAATTTTCTGAGCTACCACGAATATTTTATGAATTTTTAATCCAATTCAAGCACTAGAAAGTTACGAAAAAGTAAGGTTCGAGTTTACCTATGCCGATTCTGACTCTGGGGACGCACTCGGGACATCTGACAACGGTGGGGTAGCCAAAATCTCGATCCAATTCCAAGACTTTTTCGATAGCCTGTCTGTCTGACCAAAAATTTGCAGACCCTGGCAACCGTTGAATTTCTATGAATTGAAGGTACCTACACGAAGCCCACAACATGGGGGTTAGTACAAAATTTTTACGGAATTTTCTATGCTCATTTAGTGATCGAAAAAACACTACGAAGTTTCGTGGGACCCATCAAAAAATGGTGTCAGAAAATTTTGAAATTTATATTACCGTGAAGCTCTCGACGAGTGGAGCGCTTTGGTATTCTCTGTTTTCTCGTGGGATTCATGGTTTGCGATAAATCTAGCCCAAAATTCGAAATAGGCTAAAACTTTCCGGACAAAAATTGGGCAAACCGCTCAATGGATTTTGGTGTTCTTAGTGTATATGGAAAGATCTCGAGGTGTAGATGTTGTTTGACACACGATCCAGTCCGATTGGTGGCCGGATCGGCCGGATTTTGGCTGGGAAGGTGAGGCGTCACACGTCCGCAGGGGAGGAGTTCGCGCGCATTTTCCGGCCGCCTGAGACATCCGCCAGCCGTGGGGAGGCACTGGGGCGGCACACCAGCGAGGTGGGGAGGGCTGGGTGGTGGCGGTGCAGCTTGGGGAGGAGGGAGGAGAGAGAAAATGGGAAAGAGAGGAAGAGGGGTCGAGGACGCGCACGAAGGAAGAAGAAAAGGAGCTGGCCGGTACGATTAGACCGGTCCGATCCGGTTCGATTCGATTCGGCTTGTCCGATTTAAGATACAAAATTTTGAATTTTTACTCTGCCTTAGGACTGAAAATGAGGCCCAAAAATTTCGAAAAAATTCTAGAAAACTCAAAAAAATTCGTAGAGTCCAAATATATTTTTAGTTTTTTCACGTGGTCTTTAAATTAATTTTTAAAAATCATCAAAGTTTTATAGTTTCGAAAAATCGAACCCGATTTCTAAAATCTAAAAAATTTCAAATAATTTCCTAAAATTTAAATAAAATAAAATATTAATATTACTCACAAAATAATAAATTTAAAAATTAGGGGTGTTACAGAAAATATGTTCTCAACTCTTCTCATGTGTTACAATCAGACACGATTGAGTTAAAAAGAGAACTTGACCTTTGAGGAACAACCAGAGGCCATAGTAGATTATCAGATGAGACAGTTTCAGTCAAAATAGATTCTTATGGTTAAAGTCTTATGGAAAAGTCAATTTATAGAGGAATGTACTTGAAAATCAGAGCGAGATATGCACAACAAGTACCTACACTTGTTTAGTATGTAACTCAATGAATTTATTCTGCCTTATATAAAAATTTGAGGACGAATTTTCTATAAGAAGGGAAGAATGTAACATCTTAAATTTTTAAATAATTATTTTATGTATAAATTTTGATATTTTAATGTATTAAATATTATAGTATTTTAATTTGAATTTTCGAGGTTTTAAAAATTGGGTTTTCATTTTTCAAGGTAATTAATTTCAATGATTTTTAAAAATTAATTTAAAGACCACATGATAATTTTGAATTTATTTTTGGACTCCATAAATTTTTTTTAAGTTTTCTATAAGTTTTTTGAAATTTTTTAGCCTCGTTTTGAGTCCTAAGATAAAGCAAAAATCAAATTTCGAGTGTCCAGAATCAAACTGACCCTTTTTTTCTTCTCCCCTCCTTTTCTTCAATTTGCTCCACCTCTTCTCTTCTCTCCTTCTCTTCTCTCTCCTCCCTTCTCGCCACCACCTTGCCAGCCTTCCTCCCTCATCGACACACCTCCAGCGTCCCCCCCCCCCCCCTCCAGGCGCTAGCAACCCCTCTCCAAGGAGAAAACATGCTCCAAACTTTCCTCATGCACACGCGCGACCTTTCATTTTCCCTCATCATTTTCAGTAATTTCGGCCACTAATTGGACTGAGTCTTTCTCCTTTTTTGTTCTACACCTCATAAGCTTTCCATAGATATCAATTTCACGGATTTTCATCAAGCGATTTGTGCGAATCGAGCTTGAGAAGTTTTATCCTTTTTCGACTCTGGTCTAAATTTCTCTCACATCGTAAATCCTACCAAAAATCTGAGACCACCAGCGTATCCTACACATCGAGAGCTTTGCAATGACACTAATTTAAAATTTTTCCAATACTAAAAATTTGGTGAGTCTCATGAGCCTGCCAATGATTTTTGAGTCTTTTTAATTAAATAAAAATTATATTCTAACTCCTAATGTTGTGAACTTCACGTAAGTATTTTCATTTCAAAGAAATTCTATTGGCTATCGGGACTGTAATTTTAGGCCAGACACACGGGTTGCCGGACCCACTTCAAAAGTGCATCAATATTATAGTGCTTTCCACCATTTTCAGACTCCTCGGACGCGTTCGAGGTGCCAAAATTAATGTAGGTAAACTGAGACTCCAAATTTCCCTTTTTGACATAATGTTGGATTTAGAATTAAAATCTGTAAAATATTCATGGGTAGCTAGAAAATTATAGTTTTAATTGCTATCGTAATGGCATTGTTAAGGACTGCAGGGAATTATTATAGGATTTTTGGGGTTAATTTAGATAGTTTTTGCAAAATATTAGTTTTAAGCTAAATAGCTGAATTGTGTAGTTATATGAGAATTGTCTGGTTTGGCAGGCCCAGGAGGGGCATTGTGTTATTATTGTATTGTGGACCTGAGGCCTTTTGAATTAAGAAGTGTTTGTTAAGTTGTTTTGAAGGTTGGGTAGGTCCTACATCCAGAAAAAATTATGCCAGATTTCCGGTGTAAACTTAGGGTGTTTAGACTTTTTAGTTCTTTGATTGGAGTTAATATTGATAAATTTCTCGAATATGATTTTTTAGGTGATCCAAGTCAACTTCTTTCACCTTCTCAGCCGCCCCAGTGATATTTAGATAATGTGTGAGTTTGATATTGATTTTATTTGTAATTTCAATATTATTAATTTATATTTAAGGTATGCTCATGCATTTACTTATATGTATGTATATAATTAGTTAAATACTAGGCACGCCCCTTTACTGTATATATTATTGAATTTGTTTGTGGATGTCGCCTTAAGATAACTTGGAGCTATGTGCGTGTGTTGGTGTGAGTATGGTGTGGATATGGATATGAGTAAGATAGGTAGTCACAGTTGGAGCTTGACTCGCCGGGACTCGATCCTTATATATGGATAAATAGGGATAAGTATAGCTTTGAGTTGATCTCGCTAGCCCCCGCAATTGGATTATTAAGCAAAAGTCCGACTTAAGTTGACCTCACTAACATGCATTAGATTAAGAGAACTGTATAAGGAATCAACTCCCATATATGTATTGATGTGATGCATGGGTGCATGCGTGCTTCAAATTATCTTTTGTATGAATATTGGTTAATTCTTCTAAACTATGTGAACGTGTTGCATTTCGTACATTGGAATGCATCAGTTTTATATAGTTATAGAAATTATATTTAAAATCAATATCTTACTCTCTGAGTCGAACGTTTACCCATGTTCAACTATTTTTCCTCAAGTAATAGGAGGCTTTATGTGAGATTAACCTGCTTTCTTTCCCTACAGGTTTAAGCAAAAAATATTTTGATTGACATTTATTATCTTTTATTTAAATATAGAACTCTGCATGGACCAATACTTGTATTTTTATTTGGTTTGTAATAACGTAGTTTTGAAATTGTAAAATTAATTATGTGGTATTACTTGGATGTATAAAATGTTACTATTGATGATAGAGGAAGCTAAGCTCTCAAATATGGATATATGTGATTTGAGTTTTGTGAGGGTGAGCTGAGTTCTCCATATTTTTTTAATTTTATTTATTTACAAGTCGGGTGAGTTAATACTCCCTATTGGATAGTCCAATTTATGGCCGATTTTTATCCATTTATTTTCTTGAAATTGGACTATCTTATTGGGCTTTCTGATCAGGTTAGAGATAGTTAGACTTACTATGGGTTTTGGGGCCCTTATGCTAACCCAATTTCTAGTGCTGATCCAACCCAGAAATCAAGTCATGATAATATGAGAACTCTTAATCATACACTCACCCTATAAACATTAAAAATAAATTTTGAAGAGAGACTAATCGTTCTTTCTCCTCCTCCCTTTTGTTTTTTTAGTGATTATCAGTGTGTTCTAATCAATGAGGAATAATTAGGCGCATCCGATATTTATACATCCTCTCTTACATAACACAAGGGATTCACCTTTTAAAATCAATTAAGAAACTGTTTCTTATTTGTGTAAGGAGCACTATTTTTTAATGCTTCAATATATTTTAAGATCTTCCCTAATCTATTGCTTTATTTTTATGGAGTTTTTCATCTAATTAAGAACTTAACCTATCTTTTTTCTTTTATAAAAGCAATGTAATAAATTATTTCACTTCAAGTTTCATTTGAAGACATTATTAATTACTGATCAAAATTGTGTTTTCAAAGTTGATAAAATTTAGAGAAAATTATTATTTAATTTTTACATTTTAACGAAATTAATTACTTAGTATATTTATTTTAAAAAATATATTATTTAATCTCTCTATGTTTTAGTTTATGAACTATTAAGTCTTTTCCATTATTTTAAAGTAATTTCTTTTCAACTCAATTATTCAATCTCTATTATTTAAATAATATAATTATTTAATTATTGTAATTTTAAATCCATTAAGTATTTAATCATTGTCTACCACTATTCTATCTTCATTTATAGATTGCTTAGATCTGTTATTCTATTAACTGAATAGAAATGCAATAAGAAGTGCAAATGTTTTCTCTAATAGGGGGCCAAATTTTGAAAATTATCATATTTGACTTGTAAAAAGACTAGAGTGAAACAATAGTCATAGATCGATACTAAGTAGAGTATGGTTTCCTTTATTGGCCAAGTTAAATGATATGTTAACCAAGTTAAATGATATGTTAACATAATCAAACCCTTCAAATTAAAATAATAATAATTATTTTTTATATAAATAATTTATATTAAATTTACTTATAAAAATATAGTAATATGATGATTTATACTTCAAATTTGTATTCTGTTTTTAAATAATAGAAACATTTTCATATAAAAAAAAGAATTTAAAAGGAGTTAGTAACAGTGATAAGGTTGAATTTTCATGAATATGAATAAATATAAATAAGTAAGAAAAATAAAATTTAAAATTCGATTGACAAAATAAAATTTTAACATCACATAAAATGGCTGACGTGATCAACTAGAAAAAAAACTCATTATGGATTACAGTCTACCCAATAATTTATACTTCTACACAGAGAGAGAGAAAGCGAGAGAGAGAGAGAGGACAGATTCCATGACTCTTTTTTTTTTTTTTTTGAAAACGACAGATTCCATGACTCTCTTATTCTTCATTTCCCACATTTTCTACTTCTCATTCCACGCCTAAACTAACTAGCTACATCTAAACTGTAACTTGCAGAGTAGTACTTCCGCGTTCAGGCACTATAAATATATGCTATACAACACTCTTAAGCTAACCCCTTCTCTCTCTCTCTCTCTCTCTCTCTCTCTCTCTCTCTCTCTCTATGGCAAGAGCAATAGAACCTCTCATTGCTGGGAGAATCATAGGAGATGTTCTTGATTCTTTCACACCAACCATGAAAATGTGTGTCACTTATAATAACAGGGAAGTCTGGAATGGACATGAACTCTATCCATCCACAGTTGTTGCCAAACCTAAGGTTGAGGTCCAAGGAGGTGACATGAGATCTTTCTTTACATTGGTACTTATATTCTGATCTCTTCAAGTTTTTTTTTTTTTTTCTCCTGTCGTTGAAAAAATTTCTCTCAAATTGCTAGCTTCTTGTGATCTTACAATGTCCATCTCTCTCTCTCTCTCTCTCTCTCTTTTTATCAGGTCATGATAGATCCAGATGTTCCTGGTCCTAGTGATCCTTATTTGAGGGAGCACCTGCACTGGTATACCAGAACCAATTAATGTCTTGGGAGATATAACTTGTTTTTTAACCTCTTTTTATTTATATTCAAGATAAACTACTTAGGGTTTGATTAATTATCTTCCTGACCTCTGAACCAAAACCAAACCTCACCTAGGGCAGAACTTCTACATACATAGAGTTTACGCTTAATTAACCTCTCGTTAAATAGATACTGCTGAAGTTGGTCCTATTCACTTAGTTGCTACATAGACTTCATTTTTGCTCACTAAGAAAATTTTTTTTCACTCTAAATATCTTTGCTTATTAAAAAATAAAAAAATAAAAAGAAGCTAGCTAGCTAGGTCTCCAAAGCATGCGGTAACTTTCTTCATCCTGTAAAATTCATGTTCCCATTGTAGTCAACAGACCAGAGCATTGAACTTTACATGTAAAGTCAAAACTAAAACATTTGGAAGGATTACACTAAACTTGAAATTTTTTTGGCACAATCAGCTGAAATTTGATCTCGAGACCTCACAATTTTAGAGATAATTCCAGTACCAATGATGAAAATAGAAAAACATGATGCCTTTGAATTATACAGAACAAATTAAGCAAATTGGTGTGTCACTCTAAACAATCATTTAATCGGAAATTAACCCTTTTACAGGGTAGTAAGCAACATCCCAGGAACAACAGATGCGACATTTGGTAAATTAATTTTCCCTGCTTGAACTATATATGTAATAAATGGAAGTTTGAAGGAGACTGATAAAGATGAGAAGAACTAATAATTGTTTGTTTGATGGTGTGGGGTTTTTACAAAATTTTTAACAGGAAGGGAGGCAGTGAGCTATGAAATTCCAAGGCCTAACATAGGGATCCACAGGTTTGTGTTTGTTCTATTCAAGCAAAAACGAAGACAGATAATAAGCCCACCTTCTTCAAGGGATAACTTCAGCACTCGAAATTTCGCTGCTGAAAACGAACTTGGTCTTCCTGTGGCTGCTGTTTTCTTCAATGCACAAAGAGAAACTGCTCCAAGAAGACGCTAATTAATCTGATATATGGAATCCATGGATATCACTTCTTTAAATTGTCCGTGTCAGTGAAAGCTTCTTCATCACCACCACCATTAGTATATCTATTTCTATAAAGTTGGTCCTTAAAATAGGTTAGCAATAATCTACCATATGTCATCTCCTTAGAAGAAGAGTGTACCAAGTGATGCCAAATATCATATATGTGTATTTGTTTGGCACAGACCAAATTTATTTTTCTAAATAAAAATATCATTTTAAATATTATTAAAAAAAAATTTTAAAAATATTGTTTTAGTGTTTTTATAATTAAAACTTATCAAATTTAATTTTTAATTTTTTAAATACTCTCTAACTAGTATATTTAAAGAAGCAATTTTCTCAATAACAATTTCAACAGCAGTATCAAACAAACCCTAAGTCTGTGCCAAGTTACACTCTTCTTCTTTCAATAATAATAATAATAATAATAATAATAATAAATTATTGATATATATGGAATAAAATTTATTGCTATTATTATTATTAATTAATATTTGAACTTTTAATTTCCTAATATTTAATACAAATTTTTTTAATATTTATGAATTATAAATAAAAAAAATGTTAAATTTAAAATCATTGAGTATAAACAGTTCAAAATATAATTAAATAATAAAGTAATTACCAATAATTTTACTACATCTTATTTCTATATTTCAAACTATGTTTTATTATTAATTAATAATAATTAATATGTATATAATGAATAAAATTTATTAGTTTTATTAAATTTATAATTATATTCTTATTACTAATCATTATAATAATTAGTAAGATATCCATGTAAATTTATATTTATTTATAAATATTATAAAATTGAGTTATAAAATAAAGTTACACCATAAATTCCAGTTATAAAGCATGGTTCATTATGAGTAATTAATAAGATGAATAAATTTAAACATCATGATAAGTAAAATAAAATATAATTAATGAATATAACATTTACAAGCATATAATCATAAATATCAATCAAACTTACTATTAAACAAAAAAAAAAAACTCTATTGAACTTTAATGGCTAAGAAAAAGCACATATATAAATCTAAAATCAGTACAAAACCTTTCCCAACACATCTTGAAAGTTGTAGTAAAAAATATTTTCAAAAATATTTTTAAGATATATTTTAAAATTTAACATATACTTTTATATTTTTATAATAATTTTTCTAACTTTCCATATAATGTATCCTCATTTTGTTCTATTAATGGTATTTATTATATAAATTTATGTGAGGCTAAAATGTAATAAACTCAAAATTTTATATAATAATAATTTAAAAAATTCAAAAATTCACAAAATGCTTGACAAATGTCTAATTAATAATAAAACTTGAAGAGTACTCCTTCAATAAGTGTTTTTGGGTTATTTCAACCAATTAATATTATATATTCAAATGTAACCAAGAAACAGCTTGCTGAAAAATATACATCACACTCTCTCTATAATCTATTTATATGTTAATTTAAAAAAATTTTACTTTTATTATGTATATAAAATATAAATATATAAAATTTATAAATTTAATAAATAAATTTTATCATATATATGGAACACAGATAAAAAAAAAGTCCCTATTATTAGTTGGTGTTGGTTTCTTTCAAAAGCTGTTTTCGAAGATCTGTGGATTCTTACGTCTCCTTTTGAGTACATTTACAGTACATTTACAACCTGCTAGATATCATCAACTTGTTGCTCTTCAATTCAACAAGTGAATCATATTATGGGATATGTGCATCCATCACATTGGTTTCTCTATTTTTTCTTTGTCCTCCCCATTAATTATAGGGATTCCTTTACTATTTTGTGAATTTTTCAAGGGTTTTTGTTTTGGTGCTAATACTAATAATTATTTGATTCCAACAACTTAGTCAACTTTTTTTCTATTTTATGAAAAATAATCAATATTTGGAATATTTTAATTGTTTATTTAATTTAGATTTTTTCTGTCTTGCATATATATATATATATATATATATATATATAGAAAAAATTTGTATTTAATATGATTAGGTGAGATCATAGGCACACAAAACAATGACCAATGACAAAAAATTACTCAAATACAGCACACATGTTAAAATCTCATGATAAAAGCGAAATTTACATAGATTAGGATATTAATGTTTAAACCACTATATACCTATACAATTTAAAACCTTAATTCAATCCTAACATAGAATTTTCTCTACTTTTCGCTTCTCTGACTTTGTTTTTTATTGTATTGAGTTGAAAATTGAACTCTCTATCACTAAAATATTTTAGACCATTTTTATTTAATTTGTTAGCATTTATAAATTCTTCATATTTTTTTATGCACTGTCGATGTGGGACTTATGTCCCTCAAAATGTATTCCAACAGTCCCTTTCAAATACAATTGGGTTTAAGTTAAACTGAAGTTAGCTTTCGGTTATTAGGAATTAAAAAAAGTGCAATTGAGCAAAAGTTCAAGCTCATAAGCCTCCATCTATTTGGGTATGGCTCGTCTTAGCTCTATCTTCAAGGTCTAGCTCTCCTTGGCTAGTTGCTCATCTTTTTTTACTCAGTTCACTGGTCTAACTCTCTTAGGCTTAGCCAAATATACTTTTGGGTCGAATCTATGGCTGTTGGCCTATCATGACCCAAATTTTAAGCCGAACCGGCACTAAAACTTAGGCCAGCTTAAAGCCCTCGAGACCTGTAGTAAGCCTAACTATTCCTTAATGCAATCCTAATGCCCATATTGAGCTCAATTTCAAGAAATGAACCGGACAGAGTCCGGCCATAACATGGACCACGCAACGGGGAGTTTTTTATTCAATCGACCTGTAAGCACAATATATATCAATTTGGGGAGCTCAGCTCACCGTCCACATACTCATCATGTCATAAAATCAAATGGGAGCTCAGCTCCCTTATCTAATCCAATCATACATGCATTTACTAGATTTACAGATCCAACATGGCATTATATTATAGACTCAAATCAAATAAAATACTTTTAATACATGCAGAGTTCTAGAATTTAGTAAAGTTATACAAAACATAACTGATATTACTAAATGACCTGCGAATAAGAGAGGCAGGTTAAAACTCAACAAGAAATCTCCTGTATCCTAGAAAAATAAGGTGAACAGGAGTGAGCGCTTGACTCAGAGAGTAAAATACTAATTTTAAGTATAATTTCTATAACTATCTAAGGCTAATGCACCTTAAGGAATGAAATGCAATACCTTCAAAGATTTCATACAAGTCACATCACAGACAACAAGAAGGTAATTTGGAGCATTCATACACCCATATAATGTTCAAACAATATATATATAGGAGCTAATCCCCTAAACAGCTCTATTAAATCCAACCTCTGCCAGCGAGTATATCTCAAGCTAGACTTTCTTTTAATAGTCCAAATGTGGGAGCCAGCGAGATCAACTCGAGCTGTGCCTACCCCGTCTTAATCACAATAGGATCGAGTCCCAGCGAGTCAAGCTCTAGCCGCATCTGCCCATCCTACCCATATCCAATATCTATATTCATTTCATAAATTAAAAATGTAATATAAAGTGTGCCTAGTATTTAACTACGTAAATATATATTTACAAGTGATGCATGGGTATACCTTAAATATATATAATATTGAAATTATAATTAAAATCAATATTTTACTCACAGACGTAAACCGAGGTCACTGGTGGTGGATGGGTGAAGGAGGAATGTTGTTTCGGTTCACTTGATAATTACATTATAATTATTTATTATAATTGACACAATACAAGCTTAAAAAGAATCAAAGACACCCTAAGTTGTGCCGAAAGTCTGGCAGAGTTCTCCCTATACTTAGGACCTACCCAACCTGTAAAAGGGCTAAAAAATACACTTCTGTATCTACAAGTCACACAAGCATATCTCAGTCACATCACATGGCCCCTCCTGGGCCCATCCAAACAGTCAACAACCACAATTTTAAAAAATTATAATTTAGTCCCTACAACTAACCCTTTTTGCAAAAACTACCTAAATAAGCTTTAAAAATTTTAAAATTTTACCCCGTGGTCCTTAGCAATATTACTAAGCTAATACAAAAGGAATTATAATTTTTTAACTACCTACGAATATTTTATGGATTTTTAATCTAAACCCAAAACTAAATAATTAAGGGAACTTAAGGTTCAGACTCACCTACGCCAATTCTGATACTAAAAATGTATCTGGGATGTTTAAAAATAGTGGAGTAGCCTATAATCTTGACCCGATTCTAAAGTAGCTTCGGCCGCTGTCTGTCCGACTCAAAAATGCAGAACCGATCGACAGTCGAATTTTCCGAATCGAATGTACCTACATGAAGCCCATAACACGGGGGTTAGTATAAAATTTTTACGAAATTTATTAAGCTCATTAAATACTGGGAAAAATACTGCAAAGTTCCATGGGACCCACTAAAAACCGATGTCGAAAAATTTTGAAATGAGTATTGCCCCGAAGCTCTCGTCGAGGGGAGCACTCCGGTACTCTCGGATTTTTCGTGGGGTTTACGGTTTGCAAGAAATTTAGCCCAAAAGTCAAAATGAGCTAAAACTTCTCGGACAAAAATTGGACAAACTGCTTAATGAATTTGGGTGTTCTTGGTGTCTATGGAAAGCTCTCGAGATATAGATGAGTTTTTGGATAAAACCCGGCCCAATTAGTGGCTGGATCGGCCATAATCGGCCTTGGAAGCCGAAACGGCACACGCGCAGGGAGAGCTTTGGCACAATTTTCCAGCGGCCGACGAGGAGGAGACATCCAGGTGGGGTGCTGGTGACCAGGGAAGGACTGGGCAGCAGTTGGGCAGCAAGGGGGGGAGAGAGGAGAGAGAAAATAGAGAGGGAATGGAGGTGCAGCAGGTGCGCGATGGGAAGGAAGAAAAGGAAGGAAATCCGGTCCGATTTGAAATACCCAAAAATTAAATTTTTACTCTGCCTTGGGACTAAAAACGAGGCCCAAAAATTTCGAAAAAAATTTTAGAAAACTCAAAAAATTTTGTAGAGTCCAAATATATTTTTATTTTTGCCATGTGGACTTTAAATTAATTTTTTAAAAAATATCAAAGTTTAATATTTTCAGAAAGTCAAACCTGATTCTAAAAATTCAGAAATTTTTAAAAAATTCTCAAAATATTTAATAAAATAAAATACTAATATTTACCTACAAAATTAATGGTATTACATGGCCCTTACTACTCTGATACTACTTGTTAAATATTTGGGAACCAAAATGCATGGGGGATAATCCTTTTGATGAGTTTTCTGAAAGAACTACACTTATAGACTTGATATCACATCCAACTAAAAATCTTAAGATAATGAGTCATTCCCATTTATATGTCTTCAATTATCCAATTTCCTAATAATATGGGAATTCTAACTATACACAACTCATAATTCACACTTACATATTATCAACAATCTCCTCAAGTGTGAGTATTTTCCACAATTGAGCTTCACTAGGTATTATATGTGTATGTGTGTGTGTGTGTGTGTGTGTCATAAAGAGTTTGATTAATCCACTAAGCTCATCTTGAGCCAGTATGTGCCTCCAAGAGTCGTGCTATTCACCATCACGTATATCACTCTTCTTTAGGAGAGCCTTACTACTCTACTGGGCTTCTTTTATTGGAAGTCATTACTTCACTGGCCTATTGAGAGTGTCCTTACTCTTGCATCCATATATGGAGAGACCACAAGAATCATTGACTGCTATTTCCATACTCGTCCTTACCAAACTTTTAATTCTAATACCACTATTGAGAATTATGGACCCAAGAGTGTAAATCATCAAACAAGCAAGCTTCCACATTGCGTCGGGTCAAAAACTGCTTCCATGTTGTATTGGGCAAAAAATTACCAAAATAACCTAAGTCATTTTAATTTAAGTTGTCAATACTTATAAGTCTTTCATATTCTTTTATGCACTATTGATGTGGACTTGTGTCTCTCAAGTCATATTCCAGTAAAAATAGACTTATCATTAACAACCCCAAAGATTTTATTTGAACGTATTATGAATTAGGAGAGTTGTATCTTGAAAGTTGACTAATAAAGTAAAATTTTCCAAATATTATATATTGCCAACTAGAATCTAACATGAATAGAGTAATTAACTTATCACTAGCTCATATGTGCATGTGTTCTATTTATTGACAAAAAAAATTACATACACGCACACACAAGCACATATATATATATATATATAAAGTATTTTTATTATGAAATTTTTATTAAAAAATTTGGGAAATAAAATATATAGTAATTAATAAATTAAGACATTATATTATTTTTATATATTAAAATTAAAAAATATATATAAATTAAAATTTTTAATAGCTACGTACATTATTACAAGTAATTCCTCAGTTATACCATAAAATTGATCTATGTACAATGATTTCATTATAGTTGTTAATTGAGGTGAATCCCATTATAATCAATAATTATAATAACCTATTGAATCACTATTGAATATTAGATTTAAAGCAATAATTCCTTTATGGCAGTTATAAATTTGTTTTTTCATACCTATAAGACTTTGTAACGGTTCAAAATTATTACAAATTAATTAATAAATTATATTAAAAATTTAATAAAATTGCTACTAAAACTATTACAATAACAAGATTGTAATAAAGTTGCTACTAAAACTGTTATAAGTTAATTAATAAATTATAATAGTTATAAAACTATTACTTTTATACATATAAGTAAATAATTTTATAACGGTTCAAAACTGTTGCAAATTAATTAATAAATTACATTAAAAAATTTAACAAAATTACCATTAAAACTATTACAATAACAATGATTTGCATATGCAATAATTTTTGTCTGTTGCGAATTAATGAAACTATTACTTTGTACTAGAACAACAAATATATAACAATTTTCAAACCGCTGCAATTAACTTATAGTTATAATTTAAATATATAATTTTAAATCATTGCCTTAAATTGATCATGTAGATTGATTTCACCATGTCATTTGATAGATAAAAATTTTCCTTATTAATAGGTTGATGTTGCAAATGGTTAAGTTTTTATATCCTATATGATAGTATTTGAATAATACATGTCTCATGTGTACCATGTATTTTCTTTTGGGATGACAAGTGCTATTGTTCTCATTTGAATCATTAGTGGAATTTTCAAAGCCTATTGTAGTTAAAATTGACATGTGAATGCTTTGTTATGGCACTTCAATTTTATAGAGTACAATCCTTAACAATTATCTCTCTATTATTGCCCTTGCATGTTGCTAGGTAACGTGTTGCTTCTGACCCCATTCTCATGGAAAAAAGTTATTGTGTTTTTTTTTGTGATGTTCCTTTCTTATGTCTTCTGAATTATAATAGCCATGCTACAATTCACATGTCACTTCAATTATGGCTTCTACATATATATTGGCAACAACATTAGTATTGTCTTCAAAGTCAAGATTTTAAAATAATTTTAGTATCATTTAGTTAAAACTCATAATTGTAGGTAATTCATATATCAGTAACATTGTCCCCTAATCCAAAAATAATTCTCAATTTGTTCGCTTAATGGATTAATGTTGCCCCTTAAACTTTTCTTTTTTTAACATCGAGTCCAATTATTCTTCATAATTTTATCTTTGCCCATTTTCTAATTCAAATTCATAATTAAATAAATATTTCAACACACCAAAATTGATAATTTCATTATACTTTTTCATTTTCATTCTATTCCATAATTAAGTTGATAATTTCATTTTGTAAGGTATTTATTAAGTTTTGATGTTTAAAATATAGATAGATGGAAAATTTGATGAAAATATTATTAATTTTTAACCACTTGTGTTTTATTTTTGTAATTATATCCATACATAAATTGTGAACTTATAAAACTTTTCATCAAATTTTAAGTTATCACTTTTGTAATTATATGTATGTTTAATTGTGAATTAATAAAATTTTAAGTTAGTAATAAGAAGTTAACAACATGAGTAAAAAAAAAAAAATTATTGATGTGTATTTCATGAAAAAGGCTTCTAAAAATTTAAAAGCTACTATCTTAACTCTAAATCAAAAGTGACTACCTATTTTCCAGAAAAAAAAAAAATTATAAGATCTTTGCCCCTTCTAACGTTAATATTTGGTTTCGCCATTGATTGACAATGTCAGGAGATCTAAGGACATTTGTGCCTTGGGTTCCTTGGTATCACACCATTTGAAAATGTGGTTAACAATTAATTCCTCAATTTAGGTTGATTTAGGCCTTATTGGACGATATTAGCTATTATAATAGCTGTTAACTATTTTTATAACACCCCAAATTTTTAAATTTATTATTTTATGAGTAATATTAATATTTTATTTTATTTAAATTTTAGGAAATTATTTGAAATTTTTCAGATTTTAGAAATCAGGTTTAATTCCCTGAAAATATAAAAATTTGATGATTTTTAGAAATTAATTTAAAGACCACGTGGCAAAACTAAAAATATATTTAGACTCTATAAATTTTTCTAAATTTTCTAGAATTTTTTCGAAATTTTTGGGCCTCGTTTTCTGTCTCAAGGCAGAGTAAAAATTTAAAATTTTGTATTTTGAATAGGACCGGCTGAATCAAACCATATCGGATCGGACCGATCGAATCAGACCGGTCCTTTTCTTTTTCTTCTTCTTTCTCCCTCGCGCACCCGACGTCCCTCCTTCCCCTCCCGTTTTCTCTCTCCTCTCACCTCCCCTCGCCGGCCAGCCTCCCCACCTCGTCAGCGCGCCACCTCGCTGGCCGCCGCTTGGAACGCCGGGAAAATGCACGCGAAGTCACGCTACGCGCAGCGCAACACCTCGCCTTCCCGATCGAAATCCAGCCGATCTGGCCACCGATTAGGCCGGGTCTCGTGTTAAACACCATCTACACCTCGAGAGCTTTCCATAGACACCAAGAACACCAAAATCCATTGAGCGGTTTGTCCAATTTTTGTTCGGGAAGTTTTAGCCTATTTCGACTTTTGGGCTAGATTTCTCGCAAACCGTGAACCCCACGAGAAAACTGAGAGTACCAAAGCGCTCCACTCGTCGAGAGCTTCGCGGCAATATAAATTTCAAAATTTTTCGACACCGTTTTTCGGTGGGTCTCATGAAACTTCGTAGTGTTTTTCTGAGAATTAAATGAGCTTAGAAAATTTCGTAAAAATTATATACTAACCCTCGTATTGTGGGATTCGTGTAGGTACCCTTAATTCGTGAAAATTCGATGGTTGCCCGAGGTCTGTGAATTTCCGATCAGACTAACCGGCTACCGAAAAAGTCTTGGAATTGGATCGAGATTTTGGCTACCCCACCGTTGTCAGAAGTCCCAAGCATGTTTTCGAGATCAAAATTGGCATAGGTAAACCCGAACCTTGCTTTTTCGTAATTTTCTAGTGCTTGAATTGCATTAAAAATTTATAAAATATTTGTGATAGCTTAAAAAATTATGATTCTTTTTGTATTAGCTTAGTAATATTGCTAAGGACTGCGGGGCAAATTTTTAGAATTTTTAGAGCTTATTTGGGTAGTTTTTGCAAAAAGGGTCAATTATAAGGATTAAACTGTAATTTTACATATTGTGATTGATGACCGTTTGGATGGGCCCAGGAGGGGCTATGTGATGTGATTGAGTTGTGGATATATGGTTTGTGAATATAGAAGTGTATTTTAAGCCTTTTTGCGGGTTAGGTAGGTCCTAGGTATAGGGGAGACTCTGCAGGATTCTCTGCATGACTTAGGATGTATTTGGTCTTTTCTTGGTTTGTATTAAGTCAATTGTATTAAATAATTGTAATAAAATTATCAGGTGAGCCGAGACAGCCTTCCTCCTCCGCCCAACCGCCACAGTGACTTCGATTGAGTCTGTGAGTAAAATATTAATTTAAATTGTAATTTCGATATTATTATATATTCAAGTATACCAATGCATCACTTATATGTATATATCTATGTAGTTAAACTCTAGGCACGTTTTTTGTTGCATTCACAACTGTTAAAGTGCCATGGATGTTGTTGTGGTAATTTGGAGCAGTGTGCGTGAGTTGGCGTGCGTATGGTGTTGTGTTGGCTATAGACAGGACGGGTAGACACGGCTTGAGATCTTAGCTGGGACCCAGTCCTTCGGAGTAGACACGGCTTGAGTTCTTCGCTGGGACCCCGATTTGGTTTATTAAGCGAAAGTCTGGCTTGAGTTCTTCGCTGGCACAGATTAGATTAAGAGGGTTGTATAGGGAATCAGGTCCCATATATGTATTGTTTGACATTATCGGGTGTGTGAGTGTTCCAAATTGTCTTTTTGATGTGATTTGTATGAAAATTATGACAATGTTGCATTTCACTTTACAGGGTGCATTAGCTTTATATAGCTATAAAGATTATGGTTAAATTTGATATTTTACTCTTTGAGTTGAACGCTAACTCCTGTTCATTATTTTTCCAGGCTACAGGAGGATTATTATTGTGGTTAAATTGCTTTTCTTCTTCGCAGGTTATTTTTTTATGTTTGTGTAATTCTGTTAACTCCTAGAATTTCCGCATGTGTTAGAAATATTTATTTGATTTGGATTTGTAATATAATTACCATGTTAGACTTGTAAACTTATTATATGCATATATGTTGGACTGGATGAGATAGCTGAGCTCCCATTTATTTTTGTGACATTTGAGTATGTGGAGGGTGAGCTGAGCTCTCCAATTGATTATATATTGTGTTTATAGGTCGGGTAAGTCAAAAACTCCCCATTGAAATGTCCATTTTATAGTCAAACTCTGTCCGGTTGAATTCTTGAAATTAGGCCCAAATGGGCCTTAGAGTTAGGTTGAGGAATAATTAGGCTTACTACGGGCCTCGGGGGCTTTAGGTTGGCTCAGGTCCTAGTGCCGGTCCAGCCGATAAGTTAGGTCGTGATAATTTTAGTAGCCATTAACTGTTTTACTAGCTGTTAGATATTAGTTGTTTATAGTTAATTATTTATATAGTAATTTAAAGTAAAAGTGTTCGATAAAAATATCTATTAAATTAGCTGCTAAATGAAAAAAAAAAAATAGTATCATCTTATTTATTTTAGTCAAAATATTCTCTTAACATCTAAAAATTAGGAGGGATAATTTTTCATAAACCACTCCCTTAATATCTAAATACAATTATAAATACTATATCACTGTACAACAAAAATAAGAAAAATAATATTTTGACTATGATCAAAACACTAAACATTATCTTAAAAGGTTGTCGAACAGAGCTTTAAACAATATTTTGTGAGATTTTAGGAACTAAAGTTATAGATTAGTTACAATGAATGCTTACGAGATAATATTTAGCTCAAAAGGATAAAGATAATTCTTTATTTAAATCTAAAATTTAATAAAAATTCAATTTAGTTAATTTTTTATTAATTTTTATTGTTTAAAATTAATTAATAAATTATTTTTAAAAAATTATTTTTTTAAAAAATAATTAATCAAAATTTAATCAAAATTTTTTCTTATAAATAATTTATTCCAAGTGAAATCCAAGAGTTAAATTGGTTGCAAAGTTGATGCAGATCTAGTTATCAGTAAATGAGCCTTACGACATTTGCCAGTTGATGTTGACATATGCTGATTCTGGCACATTTCTTCCTGGCAGAGTTGGTGGCATTCTTTTTAACTTCCTGACAAGAAAAGCATCGCGTGGGAACTTGACATATATTCCTTCCTTTACTGGAGGAGTACTTGGATAGAATTGGCCGTTTCAGCTTGGAGTTGTGTGTGCTTAGCCAATTTGTATCAGGAGCTGTGTCGTGCGCAGATTGGAGGGGAATATTTTTGTTTCAGATATGACCGTCTGCGTGGCACAGATTTGCAGCTATTGTTCCTCTATTGAGTTTGACTACCTTTGTACCATGTATTAAAGCCAAAGGCTCAAAAATTTTAATAAAAAATTCACACACATATTTATTATTAACTAATATTTGATTTAATTAAAAAATAATAATTTACTTAAAAATTATAAAATATTTAAAATTTATAAATTTAAAATATTTAGAATTTCATTTAAGATACACTAATTTTTTAAATATTTTAATTATTATAACCATTAAATTTATTATTTTATATTAATCTTTTAGTATTTTAACTATTAAATTGTTAGGCCATGTCTAATAAAATGAAAATTGAGATAGAAAAGTCTTTATATATATATATATAGGATTTTTTTATTAATTTAATTAATATTTTTAAGCAATAATTAATTTATATGCAACTTAATATATTAAAATTGACCTATATTACTTCAATATTAATAAACTCCAATTATTCCTAACAAAATCAAATTTATTAAAAAAAAATTTGATGCAAATATTATAAATTCAATTTTATATAAAAATAATTTAACAGTCTTTATATTAAATATTCAGATTAAAATTTATGTACTTGTTATTTCAATCATATATAATTTAATTAATAATATATAAATTTAGATATAAATATTTAATTTAAAAATTATTAAAGCGATTCTTGCACAACGTCATACTTATATTTGATGTTGATAATTTTAATCTTCAATACCATTTAACTTTAATATTAAAAAAATAAAATTATTATTATTATTATTATTATTATTATTATTTTCAAACAAAGGCTTGTTTTTCATCATTTACATCATTGAGAACATTTATATTCCATTCTTTACTGAATCACAAACCAACCAGTGCTTGATTGCTAAATCATTCATTCTCACCAAGAAAAATAAAAAGGGAAAAAGAAATGAAATAAATATTCTTTTTATTTTCAAACTTAATATAAATAGAACAGATTGGAAATGTAAAATTATGTTCTGATTTCATTGTTGCTGTTTCCCAGAAGGTCTTGGAAATTCTGAAACCTGAAGATCATAAGTTGTTCAGACAAAGACAAAGCATTCGATAGAGTAGATGGAGTTGGAACTGCACTGGAAACATCTGCAATTGGCAACAAACAATTTGCAAGAAGAGCACTGCTTGTTGCTGTGAAGTAGCTTTCCCAGTAATGGGGTGGAGGGATTCTGTCAAATGCCTCTAGATCGATTTCGAAGAGCTCTTCTTCCTCATCTTCCATATCTATTGTGCCAGAATCTTTGAGAACTACAGAATCCATTGTTGGTTGCAGTTGCTGGGCTCTGATTTGTGGGTTTGTTTTTGGAGACTTGGGTTTAATTATATAGGAGGTGGTGGGGAGTGGGAAGGTGGTAAGTAGAGCGCTCTTCAACAAATCTACAACAATCAAACAGAATTTAAGGTTCACTTTTCAAACCACGAATACATTACGCGCTGCTGACATATTCATCCTGTTCATCACTATAGTAAAATTTCAATTTCTAAACAAAAGGGTAGAGACAAAAGAATATATTACTAGCAACTATTCAATAAACATAATCTTCTATTACACTATTAATCTAATAATCATAATAAAAAATTAGGTCTTGTCTTCAAAAATTTTTGATATAGCCAAAACAAATCCTTTTCAATTTAATTGTGCTAAACATAAGGTAAACAAGGGCAGGGCATACCCTTTTGCTACAACCTTGGTCATTGTGTAACTTCATTAAGGCAAGTTCTGCAATCGTTACTTTTATTATAAAGGGTGTAGGACATAAGAGTTGACTCTGAAAGGTAAAAAAAGGTTCCAAGTTTGTAGGGAGCAGCTAATTTTTCTTGCGCCTAAACCATGAACATGAAAGTCAAGAGAAGTAGACCTAACCACCACAACAACATAAGAGAAGATGATTGTGCACTTTCTCAAAATATAGTAATATAATTGGCAAGACAACCACTATATCTCTTCCAAATCCGTACTTCTTGATGACCTTATCCCCCTGCATCCATGATCAGAAATTCACCAACAGAACAGCTCCATGAACCTTTTGATTCAACGCTTGTTCAACTCACTGTCCACAATTCTCACAATACTTTCTCTTGTTTTTTACAATTGGCTCCCATTAGCACTTAAAAAACACAAATACTTAATCATAGGTGTCATAAAGATTTTTTTTCTGATTTTTTTTGTTCAAATATAATTGATAATTTCATTAATGAAGGGGTTAAACATGGCCCAGACTAAAAGGGAGCACAACGAAACAATACAGCAACTTATTCTACCCTGGCCCCATACAAAGTCCATGGCCCAACAAACCAAACTCTAAGCCCCATACAATGTCTATCGCCCAACAAGCCTAACCCTAAGCAGTAGAGGCGTCCAAAATGCACAACCAACGACCGGTACCACCACCGCCGCTAATTGTGGACTGTAGACCCCGGGAAGAACGAGAAAATTTTGACAGGAAGACCTAAATTTAGACATTGTCCTGAGCACCAAAACTTACTAATGCATTTCAAAATCAAGAAAAGCACAAAATCCATTCGCTATTATGATAAGTTTACGGATAGAGAAATTTTGTTTCACATTAAGCCTTTATTTAAACAGCTGCCTTAATTATCTAGCTTATGTGCTATCATTTCATTTGTCATAATCCACTATTACTCGCAAATTCTTATCATAAAGCACTTGCAATACATAGAATCAATTTGGACAAATAAAAATTTGAAATTGGTATTTGAATTTGATGCATGTTAGTATTGCATGATTTTTCAATTAAAACACATTCAAATTCAATTTATTTATATGCACACTTACTCAAACAGATGCCAATACTATTTTGCCGCATCATGTGGAATAAATAGCCTATATATTCAGTGTTTATGGAACCATTCTAGACAAACTTAGCAAAATTAAAAGTTGGGATCTTTCAAATCTTCTCCACATATAAGCCATCATAGAGCCCAAACTTCTGTAACTTGTATTTTCCAATAGGCAAAAGATAGATTGAAACAGCTTACTCTCCATACAACATTCATAAGGATGCCCACACAACGTATTATGGTCATACAAAACCATCAGTTCATTAAAAAAAGGGTCATACAAAACCATACAAGTTACACACCCAATCCACAAAAATAGAATTTCATAGTAGACAAACCAAAAGCAATATATAAACTGCCTATTGTTCCACTAAAATGGAGCAAGTGACATGACTGTCAATCAGTGATACCATTACAAATAATGCAATATTGAACAGGGAAATGAACAATGACAAACCTCTTAACAGCACAAAATAAATTAAATGAGCACCTACATGGATAAACTTATCATGCATATTTCTAGTATACTTGGTTTAGGCTCTATTCAGATATGTTATGGATTTTGAATTGTGTTTCAAGTAAAAAATTATAAAATTTCAACATGATCAAATACAAATATCTCATCATTTGAAATCTACAACTATTCAAATGAAGCCTTAAAGTTTTGAACAAATGTAGAAGATTAGATAATGTTTCCATGAATATAGGGCAATGGTTATGGTCACATAAGGCTCTATTTGGATGGGTGAGAGAATTGTAATTAATGAAAGGGTAAAAAAGCTAAGGAGGCTTACAATAAAAAATTTTCATGTTTGAAAAATAGTGAATTAATAGAAAAGTAAATAAATATAATATATATTATTTATATTTGGAAAGAGATGAAAGAATAGTACATTTGAGGGGTAGAAGAAAAAAAATAATTTACTGCTCTCACCTCCTCCTCCTCCTACTCCTTACACTCCAAATTGAGGTGTTGACATTTGAAGGTTAAGGGATGGTACGGCTTACCTCACTTACCCTTACACTTCGTTAACTCGCCTCTTTACAAATAAGGTATATAAGTTACTTACCCCTCCTTACATTTATTTACCCCTCTTCCTGCTCATCCAAACAAACCCTAAGTTGAGCATTCAACCAGGAACCAGCAGTAGAAAAGAACACTTGAGCATTTTTCTTCTTAAGGTGCATACAAAAATTAATTCTGCAAGCGCAACCCTAACTACACTTCCTAAAGGTTGTTTATTCGATTCACTTCAGACATATGGGTTTAAAAAACTTTCCTAAGATGATACGCTAATTCATTAATATGATTGCCTTGGAGCAGCTAAAAGAAGTGTAAACTATGGTCCTCCTAGGCTCATAACAGCTAAACCTTCAAGCATGCAGGACGGCCAGCAAGATCTCAGAACCGGTCAAGAACACAAGAATTTAATGCACAACTGAAGTTAAAATAGTACATTCAGATCTCAGAAATCTAATAAAGGCCTTACTCCATACATATTGATCAATTTAGATACCTAAGCCAAGCTATTTAAAACTGTCTATTTTATGGACTAGAACACCTTCAGATAAAGCATTTTGCTTGGTGCAGCAATATGATTTATGATTACAGGAAACAATTAATAAAAACAAGGAGCAACTTCCACAAATCTGCATCAAACATAACATGTTCACTTCATGGGGTTACAGAGAAGTGTTAGATATACCAACTACCAAGAAGCAATAGACAGCACTTGCAAAGGGATTGGAAAAATTATACAACCAATTACTCTTACAGGAACAAGACATGGAAGTAAGCAAAACAAATTACTGATACATGAAGAGCACATAATTGAAGAAAAAATCCTACCTAAATTGAACCAGAGATGGCTTCCTTACAACAATATGAGATCAGTTCACTCACAAAATTTTGTATATCTTATTAATTCATTATTCAGTTAATTTATAATCCAAGCTCTCAAAGATTGATTCACAAGGACAAAAGTAACAAAATAGGCAAAGAACAAGAGCATCAGCCTATCAATATCTTCTTTCATTAAATTTGTGAATAATACAGTACACATTCTAATTTCAAAACTAAAAAAGCAAACTAAAATAACAGGAGGGGAAAATCGTCTAACAACATTAATGCGGCACCTTACTATTTTCAATTCTACATATACCGTTTATGAACAAATCATGATACCGAATGCCAGCGTATATTAGATTTATGATCACCTGCAACTGGAGAAAAAAAATCCAACCAAAACTACAATATCTTTAAACTACAAAGCAAAAAACAAAATCAATACCAATTCCCAATCTTACATTATTCTCATTAAAATATAACAAGCAACGAAAACAGAGTATAAATCAAGAAACAAGCGTACGCAATCAATCCACGATGTTCCTCTCCTCCATCAGCCACTGCCACCATTAGATTTGTGCAAGCCCTAGTCGCCCAAATGACAAAAACCCCGGCGACCAAGAATCTAATAGGCCCGCCCTGAGGCATGAAAAGAGAAATCGCTGATAACATCACCACCGGCAGTAAACAATAACCAAGAACACTAGTACAAGTATGCAGATCCAAATTGCCATTTCTCCCAGCCAGCATATTAAATACCACATAAAGAAAAATCGACGATACGACAATCCAGCCCAAAATTACACCAAATTGGATTTTCCCCGCGAGTAATTGAAATAAGCAAAGAGAGAGGTAGAGGAAGATCGGGCCAGACAGATCCGAATCTTTGTGGAAGGTGGGGTTAACGCGGAATGGATTCAGAATTGATTTTGTCTTTCTCCAGATTTGATCAGGATGTATACCGAGTTCATCGAGCAGTGGCTCTTCGTCGTCGAAGTTCGCGGCGCCAGATGACGCGGCAGGCCCGCCGCCAATGGGACCGGCCCCGTAAGGTGCGGTTGGAGCGGAACCGATCTCAAATGACATGAAAGGGATTCCAGAGTTTGAAGGTCGTTGAGGTTGAAAAGGTGCCGTTGGAACCCGGCGTTGCGGCATGTTGGAGGCACCACCGACGGTTGGGTTGCCACCGGAGGGAAAAATTACAGGCGGCACCGCGAATTCCTTCGTCATGGCGTTTGATTGCAAAGCAAGAGAAGAATAAGGGTTTTGAGATTGGATTTTGGAGATCAGTTTAGGGTTTTGGATTTGGACTTCGATGAGAGAAATGCAGTGCCGAGATTCTTACAAGTGACAAAATAAGTAATCGTTGAGTGATTTTGTATGTGCAGAGTAGGGGCATATTTGACTTTTAGACATGATTTGTTCGGTGTCTGGGATCAGTGTTCGCTGCAGTTGATTCGCCGGATGACGCTTTGGAGCATTCAGAACAGCTTGCAATTACTATATTGCCCGCCATTAAATGGTATTTTTCAAATTACATAAAAATTCAATTAAATGGTCTTTTTCACTTTAACCAAAATATTTTAATTTTAACCAATCTGGAGTTTTTGACGTAAATTTAATTAATTGTTCTAAGATTTTTCGCTCGCACAAGTGATTAATGGCTAATTGAGTTCTTTTAAACAAAAATTAAATTGTAAATGGAATAAAGCTAAGGAATTAAATTATTTAAAAAAAATTAATGGTGGTTTTTTTTTAAATATTAGAGGATTTAGTGTATTTGCTCTAATTTAATTAAAATTAAAAAACCACTTAATTATTTTTAAATTTAATACTAGGAGTTTTTGTATTTTATTTAAAAAAATCATTTGAGAAATTGAAAGACTCTATATTTAAGGTATTATTTAGTATTTTTAATCTATAAGAATATTCTCTTGTAATTAGGGATAGTCACAATTCAGAAATTACCGGTTATAATTTCTAAATCGTTGATTTAAATTTAATAAAATCATAAACTTAAATTAAATTATATTGGGACAGTTTAAAAAACGATTCATGAACCACTAACTTTAGTTCGAGTCCCGTTTAAAAAGTTTTGAAAAGTGATTTGAAAAATAATGGATCAAAATAGTTTGAACTTTTAAGGGTGATTTGGGGGTTATTTAGAGAAAAAAAAAATAGAGGAAAGTTTTATTGATTTAAAATTAAGTAATATCTATATAAATATTTTAATTTTTTTAAGAAATTTTTCAATAAAATAAAATAAAATAAAATAAATTAATTTATCCTTAAAAAAAATTTAATAGGAAAAAATTTTGACTTATTAAAAAATTAGAGATAAAATTAATTTCTTTAACAAATTAAAAAAAAGGTAGATAAATTTAATTTGGTCTATGTATCATCTTAAGATTTGGAGGAATTAAATTTTTCAATTTTATTGCTTGTCTTTTTTTTTTTTTAAATTGTATGATAATTTGATAACTTAAAAAAGTATAAAAGATAAAAAATAAAAATAAAAAAGAATGTATTAGAAATTTTATTGAGGATATAAAATAATAATAAAGTAATTAAAATAATATTAAAAAAATTCACTGAGTGTATAAAATAAAAAAATAGAAAAATTAAGAGAGTACTGAAAATTAAAAAGAGTATAGAAAATAATTGTTTAAAAATTTTGAGAGAATTGAGAGAGTATTGAGCATTAAAGAGAGTATAAAGAATAATTGTATAGAGAATTCAAGATTTATATAAATGAATTATGGTGTTATTAATTGAGTTCTTTTATATTTAAATCATTGATTTGGTATGATTCAAAATTATTGATTCAAGCCGGCTCAGAATCATCGATTCATTATTTTTGAAAAATATAAACTTAAATCAAACTGCAAAAGGATAGTTTCAGTCTAGTTTGAAGTTAGTTATGGTTTGACTGATTTCGATTTGATTTTGATCAAACTAATTTTGATTTAGTTCTTATTCGAAATCAAACTATAGCCGCTCATACTCATAATTATATAAATTTTATTTTTCATAAAAAATTATATCTATTCAGCAATAATTTTTTAAGTAATATTTAGTATTTTGATTATATTCAAAATACTATCTTTCTTATTTATACTGTTCGGTAATATAATATTAGATGTTAAAAAAATAATTCATGAAAAACTACTCTTAGATATTAAGAGAACAGTTTAATCAGATTAATACAATGATATAATTATTTTTATATTTAATAATTAATTTAATGAATACTTTTGCTTTAATTCAAAAAATAAAAAATTTAATTTATTAATTTTTGAAATAAATTAAATTTAAATTAAAATTTTAAATTAAATTGAATAAAAAATAAAAAATGTGTTAAATTTAACTTGGCCGTTCCATAGATGGTGTAATTGAGCTGTAAGCCTGTAAAATTTCAGCCACGCTACAGGATTCACCCCAGTTATCGAGGCAAGTAAAAAAAAAAACTATAAGAGAAACGAAACGGCCCTGACGCTGCTAAACTCAAAATCTCTGTTCACTGTCTAGGGTTCGAGAATTCGAAGAAAATGGAGCAAGAAACCGGATTGTCAGAATCCGCGGCGGTGATAGCCTGCGCGGCCATGACTTTGTTTTATGTGGCTATTCTTTATGCTCCCAGTTTGATCTTACGGCTCCCACCTCCGTCCTCTCTCAAGGAATTCATGATCCGACGGTTCGTATGCGCCGCCATTTCTTCGATTGTGTCTATTGTTTTCTGCTCTCTTATCCTTCCTGTAAGCTCTTCTCTTCTCTGCACCACTTCCTTATTGCTTACTTTTGGTCTAATTTTGCTTAATTGCTGAACTGCTGTGGAATGCTTAATAATGTTAGATGAGTAGCAGGGAAGCATCTCATTTGCTTGGCGTTTATGGAATCCGGTTGGACCATATTGTGAGTATCATGCTTCGAACATATTGGTCTTTTGTTTTAGTTGCATATGGTAATTTTCGCTTTTCATTCTTGTATAATCTGCAGATTGGAAAAGGGTGACTGATTGATAAATTTGCATGTTGAAATGCAATTTTATGTATGAAACAGTGGCAAGCGGTGGTCTTTCCTATTTCCTTGACTTCTTTAATGTACGCTGGATCTTTTTGCCTCAAGTTATTGTTATTGGTGGAGTCATGGAAGGAGCATTTGAATGAGTGTGGAGGATTTTCATTTGGCTACATCAAAAATCTCATGCAAAACTTCATTGCTTGGATGTCTTCAACTTCTTCTAATGTTCTGGCGTGGCGCAATTATGTAGTGGTTAGTTTCTTTATCATTCTAGATTGTTGGTTTTCTGGAGGATATACTGTTGGACTGCTTTAAATATTTTGTCATATGCGATTGGTTTTATGCGTGTATGCATGAGTGATTAGTGATGTCTGTTGTTTTTAATTCTTGACAAATATTACTTTGGTTGGAAGGTGAACTCCGAGTCATGTGATAAACTCAACTCAACTAATCCTTTATCCCAAATCCGAGTTATGTGATAATATTGAGAAATTGACCAATGTAAATTATGTCTATAGTGTTTATACGTCCCAAAGTAAGTCTTCATTCCTAAAATTATTTTTGCTCTGAAATGATATTTAACCTTACCACATAATGCAGGTCCCTCGTCCTTTTTCTGTAATTGTAAACTATTGAATTTTTGTATTTATTTTTGTGATGAATAAGTGGATGGGTTATTTCCTCCAATATGAGCTCCCATCATCGTTTATTGTCTTCTGTTCTGTTGGAAGTTGATTGTTTTTAAGGAAAATATAAAATTCTCCATTAAATCAATCCTTGGCTCTGCTGCACAGGCTCCATTAACAGAGGAATTGGTGTTTAGAGCATGTATGATACCTTTACTTCTGTGTGGAGGATTCAAGATCTACAGTGTCTTTTTTCTCTGCCCTATTCTTTTCAGCTTGGGTAAGTTAATAAGTATTAGCAAATACATGTATATTTCCTTCATACCTTCTTCTCTATTAATATGTATTAGCAAATACATGTATATGTCCTTCATACCTTCTTCTCCTTCTGCTTACTTTTCTGTCTAATTCTGTGTTTATTGATGCATTGTTGGAAAATAATATTTTGGTTCCTTTGTTAAGTATTCATGTTCTCAATCTAACATACAGTTCCCATTTTTAGAGTTTTGATTTCAGCTTCTGATGGATGCATTGAGCATTTTGTTGCTAATTGTATGCCGTGTCTGATACAAAGGTGGATTTTTTGTGAAGCAGTCTTGCTGACTATAATCATTATTGTACAGCACATTTAAACCATTGGATGGAGATCTATGTCAGGCATAACTACAGTATGCTTAAGGCCGCCATGGTTGTAGGTACATCGTGCTTCTTGTTCTTTTGGTTAGATTGATGCCATTTTTGTAGTTTAAGTTTTTAACAACTCTCTATGTATGAGCGGCTTCTTGGTTTACATTATATATATGTCTTGGTTATCTTTACAAATTATTGATTCATTTTTTGGGAGAAGAATACTGAGAGGAGACTTTTTTTTTTAATTTAAGTTGTCAATATCTCATTGGTGAGTGGATTTTATTTATGTTTTTCAGGTCTTCAGCTTGGCTACACTGTGATTTTTGGCTCATATGCTTCTTTTCTTTTTATTCGAACAGGTAAGTAATTATTTGTTAATAAGTATCAAGTAGTAGTCTAGTAGTAGTAGATACATTTGTTTTACTACATTTCTATTAACTAGAGGTCTATTGCTGGTTTTAAAGAGATTCTTTCTAGATAGACATGCTCATGCTGCTATTTTTGATCTGGGATAAATAAAAATAATTGTGAAGTTTGCATCTAAACTGCTGTATGGTTAATTAGTAATGTATCAATGAATGAAATTCTTTTATTCTTGTTTTATTACTCTGTTGGATTTGGGGTCATAAATTGATAATAGAAGGTTTTAAGGCCAAAGATTCTGTTCACCAAACTCGAGATCATGGAGAAATTGTAAAGCATGGATTAGGACTAAGTAGTGCCTTTAGTGGTTAAGTAAAAACTGCAGCAACTAAAGTTTTGTTGGAATCAATTTCTAATGATCCAGATGGATATACTCTGATTCTGACATGTGTAAGAGGGGAAAAAAGGAAAAAAAGAATTTTAGTGTTAATTGAGTGATTAGTCACTTCAAGAAATGCTTTCTTTTGCATATGAACTGGTGACTTCTGAATGATGGCTGTTATTTAGTCCTTATTAAGTACCTTCAACCATCTTGACTAAAGTACCTAACCTGTGCAAGATATTTAAGTACCAAGTTGGTGCTATTTGTCGGACAATGCCTCTCTGCGACTTGCCTGGTTAATAGAATAGTTGATAGTTAATTCTTCATTACAGGGTTGCTTACTTTCTGTATTTTGGATATCTTTGCAGGGCATCTTCTAGCTCCATTAGTTGCTCATATATTTTGCAATTTTATGGGATTGCCTGTGCTTTTTGCAAGGAGTAAAGGTATGTGAGTAAAATTGAAGACATAAATATCATTTGTGACAGATTTTTTAGAAGGGAGGCAATTTGCCAGGGCAAGATTTTTCAAAACTTATTCATTAATTGAGTCACTGCTCTCAATACTATTCATTTTTTATTTTATTTCAGAAGTTCTCATTCTCTTAAAAACTGCTAAAAAAAGGTATTTAAAAAAAAGAGCAACTGGAAAACAGAAGTCTTAAAACAGATCTACTTGCTTTATTTTATGAGGGTGCTTCTTATATCTATATATTGCAAGTGGCTGTTGACATGTGTTTACTCATTTCTTTTGCGAAAGTCCTCCAGCTTTGTTTGATGATCTGTTTGTTTCTTAACAGACTGTTTCTCCTAGTTAAATTCTTTGAACTTAATATATCCCCAATATGTTATGTTGAATTTTACCTGTAGATTGTCATTGTTTCAGGGATAGTGAGTCTGGCATTTGTAGCTGGAGTTGTTTCCTTCCTGTGGCTTCTTTTTCCACTTACACTTCCAGATTTGTACAATGATAGAACAAATAATTGTAGATGTTGGCATGGATATTGTTCCTGGAATTAAACCTGTCACATCTTAAGGAGCAAACTTGTTTCTTCACACTACTGATTCCATGTTCTACTTTTTCTTTGCTGTTGTGAGGTTTTTTATTCTTTTTGTTCCATTAAGTTTAGACCAGGATTGCATGGACAAAAATGATATTCTAAGTACTCAGATATTGAACAACATGAAGCATAAGATTCTGTACATGGACAGTTATGTTGAATGGAAAATTGACGAATGGTGTTTGCCAAGGGTGAACATCCAGATTCCAGTGACCTGTAGGGACCAGCATAGATTTTAACAGTACCGGATTTGCTCCGGGAAACACACTCCACTGAAAAACTCCTATAATAACAGTGCCAGACGTACTCCTATCTACTGGGTGACCGAAGAAACCTTAACCAATATCTAAGGATGCCATTTTGGTGCTGCATAGAAGTAGCCAATATCATTTGGAGAGCGAGAGAGAGAGAGAGAGAGAGAGAGAGGGGCATATATATATATATATATATATATATATATATATATATATATATATATATATATATATATGTTATTTCGCTTAATAAAAAACTAATAATTTCTTTAACAGGAACATATTAGTTATTTATTTAGATTTTTTTTTATTTAGATTCAATCCATCATAGATTTAAAAAGCAAGATGCGGGGTGGGACTTATTTATAAGTTTCACATATTTGTACTTAATTTCATAATGAATCAAGTTTAGATTAAAATTTTTCTATTTAACTTACATACTATAATTTTGTCGGTAAATGTTACTAGGTAACCAAGCAAATGGTCAAAAAAATATCCATAAATATTTACATTTGTTGACAAAAAGCATATACCAGTGAAGACTAATT